>NC_140364.1:8365000-8610000 GCF_054491055.1 Hypomesus nipponensis | reverse complement strand
AAGGTCAATAATATAATAAAAAACTATAGGACAACCTATTGCAAAATAGTTTGGTTTTATTTAGCATTTGTTTGGATGTGTCTGAAAAGGAGATGTGGTGTGTTGGAAGTGCTTTGTTCTGACAAAGGCATCCATCTTAGTTTGTTAGCCAAGGCTTTGCTCCGTGTTTCTCATTGCAATGTCAACAATCCATCACAGATGTCTGTTTTTAGAAGAGAGGAAGAGATGGTTTGGGGTAAATGTTGTCATTGCAGAGTTTAGTTTTCTGCTCGTCTACACGCACACGTTTTATACTGTATACATACACAATGGATACGCATTCGGGCACATTTATATATTACTCTTTAGGCATATAATTTCTGTAAACAGTGTATACTTTCTTCCACTTTAGTCCTCCTTCTCATTTGAAGGACCTTTACCCAAATTCCATGAGTCATTCCCATTCAGTCATTCAGTGTGAGATCAGGTGACCCTGGTAGTTCCCTCTGACCAATCCAGAGAAACTCCCACACAGCCATCCAATCAGAGAACAGCGTAATTGTAGGCCTCCCCGTACCCAGCCTCTCTGAGATACTTGTCTGTGTCCAGGGGCTCAGGCACCCGCAAAACAGTCCTGTCATTGGCACTTCTCTCTCCTGATTGGATCTTCCGGATCAGCCCAGCCAATGGGAGGCGCTCCTGGGGACTCCACTGCACGCAGGACTTAATCGTAGAGTAGCTGAAAGATATGTTTTACAGATCAATATTTAATCAATCATGCATTTATTGCTTTCCTTTTGTCAGTCTTTGAATACCATGGAAACAACATCATTTTCAATGTATTTATGATACATATATATATATATATATATTTCAGTTATGTGCTCTGTTCTATACGCTCTGTTAGTGTGGGGCTCTCACATTGAGTTAGAACAGCTAACAGGCCTCTTCAGGGAGTTCCCTCTCTGGAGGTACTGCAGCAGCTCACTGGCCAGGACATTTGGGAAGGGAGGGTCACCTGGAAGAGGAAGTGAACAGTTCAACCACAATACAGAAGTGCCCCACTCTAATTCAGCCATTGCTGGTTGTTTGGTTAAAACAAGAAGAATTTAACACTCACCAAGTGTCACCATCTCATAGAGCAGTATACCAAAGGACCAGCTGTTGGAGACATATCACCTGGTTTAACTATACTGTACATTCAATATTCTGAAAATGCATGCTACTATCAAACAGTAACTTTAACTTTTTTGCTGGTTATATAAATACCATAAGGGGTCCATCCAATCAGAGTAGATACTTACATATCACTACTTTGATTGATGTCTCTCCTGGCCAGTATCTCAGGAGCCTGCCACTTCCTCAACTCCATGTCCTCCAGTTCCCATGGAGTCCCCATCTGGCCCCGCCTCCTGTACGCTGGGCCCAGCCCCCAGAGCTTGGCTGTTAGGTCCTGACCAACCAGAACACTCCGGGCACCCAAGTTGCCATGGATACAGCTCTTGCTGTGCAAATATTCCTAGGTGGAGGAACAGAGGTGACCTTGAGCTGACATTGTACTTGGTGAGAATAACATTAGATGATGGAGAGAGAAGATGGGTGCTATTGTTATTTTCATTTTTTTAATCCAGATTTCTCAACAAAGAGAGGAGGAGAAGAGAGGAGGTAGAAAGAAAAGTAGGCTGAAACCAACCAGAGCAGACGCCACCTGTCCTGCCATGATGAAGACGCGTTTTTCTGTGAGGTCACATGGTGACCCCTCACCTGTGTGGTCCTGCCAAGAAAAAACAACAATTTAAACTCTTAATTACTTTCTTAATCCCAATTTCGGTATCAGTTGCATTGATATACTTTGGTATAAATACTATTACTGTGTTACCAATAATAAAGACATAGTGAAGATGATTTTTTTTTATTACCTAGAAGAAGGCCAACATGTTAGCTAATGTATGACTGCAGTATGGTGTGGAGTATATTGCTATTCACTCTGTCTCTGCTGTACCTGTCTAACCCTCCAGCGATAACCCTGCAGTACCTGTCTCACCCTGCAGAGATAGCCCTGCAGTACCTGTCTCTCTCTCCAGAGATAACCCTGCAGTACCTGTGTAACCCGGCGGAGATAACCCCGTGGTACCTGTCTGCACCTCCAGAGATAACCCAGCAGGTCTCTGTGCTCCAGCTCCTCCATCACTGTAACCAAGGGTGACCGCACGGACACGACTCCCATCATACCCGGCAAGAAGGGGTGGGGCCCCAGCTCTGACAGGAAGGAAGCAAACCCCAGGAAG
This sequence comes from Hypomesus nipponensis, assembly GCF_054491055.1. Taxonomy (NCBI): domain Eukaryota; kingdom Metazoa; phylum Chordata; class Actinopteri; order Osmeriformes; family Osmeridae; genus Hypomesus; species Hypomesus nipponensis. The sequence goes on along the minus strand of NC_140364.1, from coordinate 8,607,733 downwards.
TGCTGCCGTTCACTGGCGTCTGCTGATTCTGGTAAGAGAAAGGGAAAAATCTTAGATTCTACCTGGATGGATTTGTGCTTTCGAGACAGAATGTTTTGCTGATTTGGGTAGTTAAGACTATCAGGTTTTTCCTCGGAATACATTATCAGATATTGTACGTCCTAAATACAGCCTTGTCTTCTTCCTACTAGTTACTGCAGTACAACCTTTAGTCTGTTATGGTGTGTTACCTTTCAGCACTCGCAGAACGACATCCCTGTTCTCCATCCTGGCCCTGTAGAGAGTCACAGAGGCTCCTGGAACCACAAACAATGACCTGGGCAGAGGAGTGACCAGCTGGAAGGAACCAGGCTGCCTCTCGCTGGCCATATCCGGTACTGCAGCCAATGTGGGCGGGGCCAGCCTCCTGCTGGGGGTTGTTATGGGTACCACCTCATGTTCTAGAGGGTTGAGCTCAGTAGGAGCTGCGTAGAGGAAGGAATTTGAGGGAAGAAAGGAGATCAATGAGAGAGAGGGAGGTTGAACTTGAAATCGAGCAGATGTCAGCCTTACCTACTGTGCCATGGTAGATTTATAACACAGCACTGCTATAAATAATGAATCAGTGTCATGCAGACACAGACTCAAACCCTGAAACACACACACATACACACACATAACACACTCACCATCTATGCCCCGAAGGTTGTGTCTCTGACTGCGTGTGTGTCTGTGTCTGCTCGCTCTGTTTCCTTGCGGTGGAGTGGTGGTCGGGAGAAGCGTAGGGGCTGGGGTACGGTCAGGGCAGAACTTCAACAGGAAGATGGTCAACAGAGCAATCAGGAAGATCACGAGCAGTACAACAGGAACTACAATCACTTCCTTTTGATGATTCAGGACCACTGAGGGAGAGAGGAAGGAAGACAGTCAGAGAAATGTAGCGGGTAGGATGGAGAGAGACAGAAAGTAGGAGAGAGAGAGGCTGAGGTCGCAGAGGTGTCAACATCTACAGTAGTACATAATGTAAAAATGGCATTTTCACTTGGTTTGGACAGAGTCAATGTTGAGTGTTTCCACAGTCTGTGTACATGACATTGGCTGAAGAGCTGCATCCAGCTGCATAGCTGGATCCCACCTGTTTGAATACCTCACTAAGTACTGTTGTGTGTATCCTTTGTAAGATGAGACAGTGACTTATGAAGGTAAACTTGAATAACGAGCACAGTGGCAAGAGTATTCATGGCAAAACACATAGTGTCATGTAATACCTCGTCATTCCACTGACTGAAAGCTTAGGTCAGCCTATTGACACATCACCGGTAGTCTTAGCTCCTACTAAGTGTGACAGAATTAGCATGTCAATAGAAACTATTGAAAGCAAATCGTGCCCAGCGCCCATAGTTTGTTTGGTGAAATGTACAGATGTTAGATGTGCTGGAGAGAAACTGATCCTTTAAAAACAGATCCTTGTCTTATGTGTGGAAACAATGATATCGACTGGATTCACAAACTATACAGATGGTGTTTACTTTGTGAAGCCAAACAGGTGTGTAACATTTTTCCAAATTAGATTTTTCCTTTGCTATGTGTTTTTATCTGTGTATTCAAGGCGTCTGTCCAGACTTATATGAGGCAACATAATGTAACCTTATCTCCAATGGCTGCAGAACTGTTAATTTGGTATTGTTTGTAAAAGGCGATCTGAAGTGCTCCACCCTAGTACAGAGGCATACTTATTCTACTCTGTTAACATGGGGTTTGAGCTCTGTGCCTCAGGCTTTGTGTTTGACACAAACAGAGCATCTGTACCTGAGCTTGGCTTGGCTTGGTTGAGGTGAGATGGAGGAGGAGGCATCAGGGGAGAAATGGATTAAGCACAATTAAGAGAGCGAGTACTGAGATGGAGAGTAACACTCACCACAAAGGGTGTTTCCTGATACACACTCTACGTCTCCCTGTGACATCCTGTGGAACACACACACACACACAAGCAGAAAGTACAGGTCAGCAGCACCTCCAGACCCCTGACGTTCAGAGCTGTAGTGACTCAGCATCAAGTCTGCTCCCTGGGCCACTCATCCCTTGTTACACCCACAGCACAAACACCTCTCTCTTCACCCCAAAGGTTGCCATGGTCACCATATCCCAGCTGTCAGACCCAGAGAGCATTCTGTGTGGGGTCCCATCCCGTGTTTTGGCTGAGGTGGAATACGCCTGGAGCTGGCTTCCTAAAGCTGGGTACTGTCAGCTGAACTGTGGAGACTAATACTATATGACACGCTCATGGCATACTGTCAGACTAACCCACGGTTGAGTTGGTAGGCATTTATAACGTGTACTAATAACATACAAGCGGGCAGGGCTGGGCCTGTCTCACACTGGTGTCAACATAGCTAGCATTTAGGCCTAGTTTTGGGAACCGCTCTTTTTATACAAAGCTAACCTTAATCGTTTCTTTTGGGATGGATCACAGATGGACTCAGGTGCTTGCGTTTGTTTAACACGATCAACATACAGATTAAAATGATTTCATGTGGTTCAGTGGAACAATGTCACTGAAGTTTCCGAAGATTGATACACATGGGATATTCAAATCTGTACACCACAGGTTCAGATGAGGTAACAAGGAAAGGGATATCATGGCATGGTAGCCATAAAATAACAGCAGGAAAAGACCACGCTATGATACGGAACATTTATAAGCTCATGAGAGCTTCCTGGTAGATAGGTTATCAAATGCACCACTATATGAAAAGAAAACAGTTGATATGGAGAGAACAGAAGAACTGTAGAACCACTTATATACGTAAGTATTTCCAAAGTATGAATAGGTTAACTGCACATTATCAGTAATACTACAACACCTGGAGTTAACACCAGGACTATTATACCTGAAAACGGTTGTAGTAGTGGTCAAACTGTTGACCCAACTGCAAGTTTTGACTATTTTCTGAGTGGGGAAAATTGTGAGATAAATGTCCCTTGTTGATTCTCCTGTCCTTGTGTGTGTGTGTGTTTTTTACAGTACAGCAACAGTGCAAGTCTACAAATACAGATTCATAACAGAGCTATGTCTCTTTCTGTCTCAAAGTTCTGATCTATCTTTGTTCACATTTTTCTATTCATTATTTCTGTTCATCTCTGAACCCAATCACGGCAAGTGCAATCAAACTCACCTGTTGCATGCTCCTCCACTGCTGTGTGTCACATCACAGAGGGATGGGCCTTCCCCTACAGGCTTCCATAACTGAGTAATCTTAAGGTACCGTATGTGTTCAGAGGGGATTTCTTTGTGTGTGTGTGCGAGGGGAGGGGAGTCATAAAGGATGTGTGTGGGACTCCTCCTACTCAGAGCATGTTGTTGTTGAGTCATCACTCACATTCCTACATCAGGTTTCTGTTATTTCACCTACGCTGCCCACGTCTAGACAAGATGAACCAGTCTAACTGCATTACTGATGCTCTCGTGTGCACTGGGCATGATCACGCGCCGACATTCACACGCACATCAAGTAAAAGAGACACATTGAAATCACTGAGTGTCTGCATTTTGCAATGTCGTCTTACCTGGCATCTTCTGTGGGAGTGCCCCTAAATCAGTCAGATGCGGAGTCGGCAGTATCAGTAACAGTGTTGTTTCCTCTCTTTGCTATGACATACCTCTAATGTAGACTGGCTTAGCCGTAAATGAAGGACGTTCCAGCATGTTGTATTATCCTGTTGGTCAGGTTTCTGTTCTTTAATATCTCTCCCTCTCTCTTGTTCTCTTGGTGCTGTGTTGTAATACTTTCCCTACGTCTCTCTCTCTCTCTCTCTGTTTCCCAGGTTGACCACACCCCTTAGCTGCACCTCTTCCTTCCACCCTTAAGGGAGTTTTTGTTTCAAAGGCCACCATAGGTGTCTCCAAATTGTTCTTCCGACTTACTCACTGCCCATCTCCACACCCCCACCACGTAACCTACCCTTAGTAAAACTGGTCGAGCCTCCCTTATTGCCAGACCTCCCTCTCTTCCTCGTTGTCTTGTTCTCTGTCTCTCTCTCTCTTTTATTTCCCATTATTGTGTAGTCCTGTACAAATTAACAGGTGATCAAAGTGTAACAGGGTTACCAAGGGCAACGTGATTACGTCCGATGCTGGAGGGAGGGGGGGGGGGAGAGAGAGAGGGGCATGGATTGGTTAGCACACCCTGCCCCAGTGTGGCCATAGACGGGGGGGTGGGGGGGGGGGGCTACTGCTTTGAGAACTACTTTACACCATGTAAGACTATGTGTGTGTGTTTGTGAGAGAGAGCAAAGAAAAGGGAGCAAAAGAGGGAGAGAGAGCATGAGATTGCATGTATGAGAGAGTGGACCTAGAGTGCACCTGTGAAAGAGAAGCATGTGCATTAAAAAGAGAGAGAGAGAGTGTTGGTCTGCACGCCCCCTGCCTGAGAGTAGCGGAGACACTCGGCCAGTGGAGGGGATTATTTTTGGGTCAGTGACAGTGTGTCAATGGCCGCAGATGCGTCGCAAAGGAAGGCTCTGAGATACCAACAGACCCTGGTTAGTGCCTCTGGCTCTCTCACACACTCACTCCCTCTCTGTCTCCCTCTCTTCTACCTCTCACCCCTCCCTCCGTGCATGTTGTGTGCTGTGCTTTTCTTTTCTGTCTCCTATGGGTATTGGAAAATGAATCCAATAATTCATTAACTATATAATCTCTGGAATGACGTTGCGAGTTTTGCAGCTGTGGACTGTGCAGTCAGTCAGTTAGTGTGGTCATTTGCATGTGTGTGTGTGTGTGTGTGTGTCTGCTGGTTAAGCAATCTGGTCACAGCCACGCAGCAGGTGCCTAAAAGACCGTGTTCTTCCACGATTTGTCGTAACTCTCTTTCTCTCCCTGCATGTCTCTTTCGTTTCCTCTCTCCCCTGGTTTTTCTTTCTCTTCCTATCTTTCTTTCCCTCTCCTTGTCTTTCTCATTTGAACTCTCTCCATTCTCTACATCCTGTCCACTTTATCACTTGACTGTGTCACCTGTCAGACAACTTGTCCAACCTCTCATCTTCCACCTCAAAGTAGAGGGAGGAGGGGGGGGGGGGGGTAAAGGATGTGTTGTAACCTCAGTTCAGTTTACTTTCTTAATCCTGAAGTAGATTCAAGAACCTGCTCATGCATGTGATCTGTTGTTATTAAAGTTCCATGCCACATTATAAAGTATGTGTTCCTCTAGAACTGCACAGTCATGCACTAGTGACATTTGGCAATTGTGTTTGTTTGTAACATTATACATAATGTAAATGTGTGTGTGTGTGTGTGTGTGTGTACTGATGGCCATGTGAATTGTGATAACTTACTATCACCAATAGCACTAAGCTATATTCAGAAGTGTCACTTTTTCAGCCAGACCTTGTCTTTGTGAGTGTATATGCGTGTTTGTTTGTATTGGTATATTTGTGTGTATTTATGTGTGTGTGTGTGTATCTATATATACATTATGTGTAAACAGCAGGAGGGTGGCGTAATGATGACAGGACCCAGGGGAATGCCTGTCTAATACCCTCTATTTTAGAAGACCTTCGTATGCATTAAGTTTGACTTTACATAAACTGATACAATGACATGCACCCACATGTAGCTGATATAGCTAGCTACTACTGCTGGAAGCATCACAGTCCACAGACAGGTTCAGGGAGAGATCGACACAGATGCAGTGCCACAGATAGATTGTCAGACATAATGTTAGAGAGCGTGACATGCAGGACATACAAAATAGAGAAAAACTCTGTGGACATATATTATAATGTGTTGTTAGGAGCCTATTCATATGTAAACTTAAATTAGTAGAACTTCCATAATAACAATACCGGTGACACCGGTATTTGAGATTCTAGTCCAGAGAAATACAGACTTTGATTTTGAATCGGTATAGACACACCTTGGTACATGCAGGATGAGTTTTCTGGCCATTTTAATCATGTGACTACTTCCTGTGACCCGTCCAGGCATTTCAAATGTAATGTCCCAAAGTCCTTGATGGTCAGTTTCAAGGACGGATAGACGGACAGCGAGAGAGAGATCAGGATTGCGAGAGATTGAGAGATAGACCTGGAGGGTGAGAGATAGAGAGGGGGGAGAGGTGTGGAGAAGTGTGTCGGCGATCATTGGGTCACACCGGTTCTAAATATAACCCCCAGGGTAGAGTTACATCCAGAAAGAGGGAGAGATAGAGGGAGAGAGAGATAGAGAGAGGGAGAGAGAGGGGGAGAGAGAAGGGGAAGGTAGACCAGAGAAGGCGAGAGAGGAGAAGGCAGGTGTTTAGGGGGTGTGAGGTGTATAGGGTCCGGGGGGGGGGGGGATTTGGAGAAAGCAAGGGATTACATGTACTGACAGAGGAGGAGTGGAAGGGAAAAGGGGAATGACTGAAATGGACAGATGAGTTTGTGTAAGAGAGAAGTGACAGGATGGTATGGGATCCCTGTAACGTACCATTCTATGAGAATCACAACAGGTGTGGCCCGTCATCCATAGCAGAGTAGCTTCAGCAGTGACCTAGCATGAACTAGCTAGCAAATAGCCCGATGACTTGATTGACAGTAGCTTAGCAGTCTGAGACAGAACTTCAGTAACCTACTTGAAATAAATTGTCAAGCAGGAAGTTAAGAGGGTCTGGTGTTGTTCATTTGTTCCCAGTAGAGGGTTGATGCTGGCCTGGGGTGTTGGTAACAGTCATGCTGTTTGCTTTCTGATAAAAGGGCCATGCCCAAACTATGAAAGAATGTGTCTTTTGTTCAGCATTGATGGTATGTTGTGATGCTTCATTATGTTGTGAATGTCTTATGTCACGGCTTACTGTAGGGTTTCTAGATAGACAGGCTCTCAGTGGACTGACGGGGTGAGGTGTGTTTGTGCAAGAGAGAAAGGGGATCAGGTTGGTCTAACCTCTCTTCCAGATGCCATGGAAGCTGTCCAGGTCAGATTCATGTAGATGTAGACCCCAGCTTCCGCTCCAGAGAGATTTAGGTCAACAAGTTGAGGAGTCTATTCCTGTGGTGGCCAGGGCAAGACAGACCACTGCTCTGTGACACCCTGACTTTCCCACGCTCTGGGACATCTGCTCGTGTCCATGTGCATTTACATTTTTTTATTTTACTCACAGAGAAGATATAAGAAGTCTGTTTTGACTCTTAGCAATTAAGTTGATACATCACTGAATCTTCATTGGGCATTTTCCCTGAGCAAAGGCCTGTGGGTAACGTAGTTCTCGTATCCCTCCCCCTTTCAAGCTCCATGGAAAGTAATTTCCCGCTGTTTAGGCATGTGGGTAACGTAATTATGTTCTCCTTATATATATATATATATATATATATATATATATATATATATATATTCTTTTTACAAAGAAAACAATCAAAAATATATTTCTACTTGTAGGCTTCCATGTAGGCATATAACTGTATTTTCTCCTGAACAGCTTTATGGGTAACGTAGTTCTCTTTCCTCTCAGCTGTATGGGGAGTACCACGAGCACCACGGCGGGTCAGGCAGGAGAGAGGCCACCCGACTCCTGACAGAGAGACAGTTCAAGAAACACGGACACCAACATCACCACGGTCACCAGCACCATGGACTCCATCATCATGGACACGGTCACCATGGGCACAGTCACCATGGTCACGGCCACCATGCGAGGCATCGGAGTCAGCACCACTCCAAGGCGGAGGCAGAGTCTGGACAGGCTGGACAGCCTACAGATCAAGAGCACAGCTCTTCTATAAAGAAGCGGCGTTCCTACTCAAAATGCAAAGGTCAGGGGTCAGAAAAGCTGTAAATAGTGAGAGGGCGACAGCTATGTTATATGAGTGCAGGAAAGTAGTTAGTAGATGTACTTGGGTTTTAACCAGACCATGCATGTGTCCGGACTGTCTTGTGTACTACTTGCACTCGCTGGAAATTATATTATTGTTGCTTGCTTTCCTACAGGTACATGCTCTTGTGTTTCTTCCCATTGGCGCTTATTTGCTTATCACAATGTATGCTCATGTTTTGGCTACCCGCAATGTTTTTGGGGCTCTCGTTGTTTATGAACATAGACCTATGCACTTTTTGTAAAGCTCTCTCTTGGAAGTTGCTTTGTATAAAAGCATAAGCTAATTGAATAAATGTAAGTGTAGCCACGGCGTTTATTAAACAACGTTAATTTTTGGTGCAGCGTTAGTAAGAGAGATTTTGTGAATTGTAGCTACAGTGCAGCCATAGACAACTTCATTGCTGGCATTGTGACAAATGAATCATGCACCTAAAACTAATTTACTACCGCTGACTTCCTTGTCTACTCTTTGTTTGTCTATGAGTGAGGCAACTCCCTTTCTCATTGGCTATCAATTAGCTGTGCGTTGATAGTACAACTGTCTCAAATACAAGTGTTCTACATTGTGTAGATATCTGAAGCAGCATGCCTAAACATTCATACACGTTAGCTTTCAAACAGAAAGCTGTGCAGAAAGTTATGTAGATGTGTAATAAATACTGGGGTTGAATTTAACCAATTAAATAACCGTATTCAGATTTCTGGGGGCGGCGTTTATTCAAGGGCAGCGTTTATTCAAAGAAATATGGTAAATATACTTGTCATGAAACGCATTCAAACTCTGTCCTGTGGTCTTTTCAGACTGTGTGATGCGTGTGCAAAGGTTCCTGGTGACCAAGCTTGGTGAGGACTGGATCTTCCTGGTCCTCCTCGGCATCAGCATGGCTCTAGTCAGCTGGTCCATGGACTACGCCAGCGCTAAGAGCCTTCAAGGTAATAAACTACAATACCCATCATGCATCAACACATCAATTCCCCACTGGACAGCCAATTTATTGATAACATTTGCATGAGGGCTTTGAAAGACCACTCTTCTTATTGATTCTCTGGTCGACTGTGGACAACTAATATGTTTCTAACCAACATTCTAACACAACAGGTCAGTACTCTTTAGTAGTACGGTCTCTTCAGTCACAATGTAAGGTAATCCTTAATATTTTGCACTTTAGCAAGTCAAACGGTATGAAGTGTCTCATAGACAACAAACCAGAACCTTTCAGTCAGACGGATTGGCCTTTAACCTTTGACCCCGTCCAGGGGTAGTCTTTACCGTGTTATCCTTGTAACTGTGAGTCGACCCTGCTATGACTAATCTCCTTCCATGCCCTTGGTCCCCCACCCCTTTGCCCCCCTGCTCCCCCAGCCTATAAGTGGATCCACACGGAACTGAGAGGTAACGTGCTGTTGCAGTACCTGGTCTGGGTCTCCTATCCCATGATGCTCATCATGTTCGCCTCCTTCTTCTGCCACCTGGTCGCACCGCAAGCCATCGGTGTGTACCCGCCTCCCTGCCTGCCTGCCTCCCTTCCTGCCTGCCTGCCTCCCTGCCTGCCTTCCTGCCCCTCTCCCTGCTTCCTCTTTCCCTTCCACTGCTCTCTTCCTCACAACCCCTACCGATCTCAGATATCGCTGTTCCACTGACTTCAACTTGCTTCCCTCCTCGTCCATCTCTTTCCTTCCTCCCTCTCTGCCAGGGTCGGGTATTCCGGAGCTCAAGACTATTCTGAGGGGAGTCGTGTTGAAGGAGTATTTGACCTTCAAAGCCTTCACGGCTAAAGTCATCGGCCTTACCGCTGGCCTTGGCAGTGGCATGCCTGTGGGAAAGGAGGTGGGCATCCATCCACTCACTCCCCCACACACACACACATACACACTCACACACACACACACACACATACACACACATGGTCTAACTCTCTCCCTGTCTGTCTGTTCTTATAGGGCCCCTTTGTCCACATAGCCAGCATTTGTGCTGCTGTTCTCAGCAGACTCATGTCCTTCCTCTCTGGGGTCTATCAGGTAGGCCCTCATGAAGCCAGTGCTTGGAAACATACACGTGGTTACAACAAACTTATTTGGCAGTTGTTCAGTGAGGCGGGCATTATTCATTTACGCTCTCTCTTTCATCCTCTCCTCAAATGCCCTTGCTCGTTCTGTCCTCTCTCTTATTGTCCCTCCCTCTCTTCCCTCTCGCTCTCCCTCTCCTCCCTCTATGCTTTCCCCTTCTCTTTATACTTTATCCCCCTTTCCTCCCCCTCTGTTGCCTGTCTCTTCCCTCCGTTCTTCCGCCCTTAACCCCCCCCCCCCCTCCATGTGTCAGTAGAGCCCATACTGCTACACAGACATCTTGACAGTGGGCTGTGCCGTGGGGGTGGGATGCTGTTTCGGGACCCCTCTGGGAGGTACTGCTCCTCCTCCCTTTCTCCTACTCCCCTTTGCCCTCTCTCGTTTTTCCGACCCTTTCCACAGTTTGTAAACAGTGGGATTTGCTGGAGGATTGCATAGCACAGACCTCGTGTAACACTTACAGATTATTTCACGTTGTCTGTGACAAGATCTAGCAGGATCTAACGTCTCTGTCTCTCTTCTCTCTGTCTCTCTCTCGCCATCAATCTCTCTGTGTTTATCAGGAGTGCTCTTCAGTATTGAGGTGACGTCTACCTACTTTGCGGTGAGGAACTACTGGCGAGGTTACTTCGCTGCCACCTTCAGTGCCTTCATCTTCAGAGTGCTGTCCGTCTTCAACAAAGATTCCGGTGGGTCCTCTGGATGACTGCCGATGACTGTCAAGTCGATCATAGGAGTTAAACTAGAGGGCGCCATTTCTCTATGGAGCTGTCTCTGAGGCACAAGCTGTGCCAAAGTGTTTGTAATCAGCCACTAGGTGGTGCCATCCTGGGTTCTGTCCTGTTAACCATCTTGATTCTGTAGGTCTCACCGAGATCAAGATCTTAAGAACCGCCTTTTGTCCCTTGCCCCTCCCTTCTCTACCCTGTCTTCCTCCTTCCACCCCCCATCTCTCCCCCCTCAACCACTCACTGCTTCCCTTCCCATCTTTCCCTCTTGTCGCCCTCAGTTACCATCACTGCTCTGTTCCGTACCAACTTCCGCATGGACTTTCCCTTTGACCTGCAGGAGCTTCCTGCCTTTGCAATCATCGGGTAAAACAGAGAGGGGGAAGGAGAAAGATGGGAGGGGGCATAGGAATGAGCGTTAATGGTTCTACGATCCAGAGAAAATCGTGTGACATCCTGCTGGTACAGAGGAAGTGATGTCATGCAGGTTTTGCTGACCTTGTGTGCAGGATCTCCTGTGGCTTCCTGGGGGCGTTCTTTGTCTATCTGAACCGTCATGTGGTGCTCTTCATGAGGAGGCCCAACGCCATGACTCGCTTCCTCACCAGACAGTAAGACACAGGGGAGGGCTGTGTGTCAGACAGAAGGAGTATCTTACACAGTTTGACAGAACATGTTAAAGATGTATTTGAATGACTGTTTTCTTTTACAGTCGACTGATCTTTCCAGCTGTTGTGACCTTTGTAATTGCCACCTTGACCTTTCCTCCTGGGTTTGGACAGTTCATGGCCGGAGAGGTCAGAGTTCAACCCAGTTTTTTTGTCCAATGTCCTGTGACGTTAATACTTGAGGGCTTTTTGACATAGACCCCCCCCACACACACACACACACACACACACACACAAACACTGTAATCATGAACAGCTCTCTGCTCTGTCACCTTCTGCAGAACAATACTTGAATACATAATGTGTTTTCAGGTACTAAAAATAGCCTGTCTAGTGCCAATAAAGTGAGGTGTTTGGGTGTGCCAGAGTGTGTGTGTGTGTCTGTATACGTGTGTGGTTGTAACACCAGCTTCTGTACCCTCTAAGCTACCCTTTGGACACAGTTGGCAGCCAGTGTAAATATTAAATACAAGAAATCTACAGCAATTAATCAGAAATCTGCAGTACAAGGGCAACATTGTCTGTTACATGTTAACACTTGTCAAAAGGACATTTATATACAGAATAAGAAAGTACACACTTCTATATACAGAGTATATAAACACTTTGATCACTTTCCTGAACTAGACATTCACCTTTCTTTACTCCCCCCACCTCCCCTTCCACAACCACCCCCTTGATTCTACCTCCAGCTCATGCCCAGAGAGTGCATCAACTCTCTGTTTGACAACTTCACCTGGACCAAGATCTGGGGCTCCCCTGCCCCCCCGGGGCTGGGCCGCTCCTCTGCCTGGCTGCACCCTGACATCAGCCCCTTCGTCATCCTCCTCCTCTTCTTCATCATGAAGGTCATCCTCTTCACCTCCTCCCTCCGCAGCTTCAACTTCACTCCTAATCTGTCCGCTCTCTGCGTCTTCTGTTTGATTCTATGCAGAGCAGAATAGAGTAGAAACGTATACAACTTTCTCACTCTCGTAGTTTTGGATGTCTGCGGTTTCCACGACGATGCCCATTCCCTCCGGGGCCTTCATGCCAGTCTTCATACTTGGTAAAATGATGATTATTATTTTGTAGAATCGTAACAGATATTAAACATCTGTAAGATATTGATAATGTGGAGAGAGGGTTCTCTGTCAAAGACTTGGAAAAAATCTGCCAGGTGATGAATGTGGTGTATGTTGAAGCTTGTTGCACTGTAGAAGGTCAGATAAATAGTGGGGGTGGGTAGGATTTATGTCTGATTATTCTATTTCATACACACACACACACACTGATAAACACGCACACACACACACAAGGAAGTGCCCTGACACCTGGCCCACCCCCCTCCAGGCGCGGCCTTCGGCAGACTGGTAGGAGAGATCATGGCCGCCCTCTTCCCCCACGGCATCCTGTTTGACGGCATCTTGTACCGCATCATCCCTGGAGGGTATGCTGTCATTGGTCAGTCTCCCTTTCCTCCTCCTCCCCCTGCCTCTCCTGTCTTCCTTCCTCTCCTATCTCTCTCTCTGTCTGTCACATCCCAGAGAACCCTTTAGTCGAACAGGGACATGTTAGTCTGTGTTCCTTCTCTCCTCGTTTCACCTTTCCTCTCCACGTCTCTCCTCTCCCCTTTTCAACTGAACAATGGCTTTCTTTAATGTCATCCACCATCCCCCTCTGACCCTACACCTCCGCTTCACCCATGCTCTCTTTCTTTCCTGTAGTCCCATCCCCCCTTTGATCCTCCTTCGTTCTATGTCCAATCACTGATCTGTACATCAATCAATCTGTCTCCAGACCTGGCATCATGTGATCGCTCACCTCTTCACCCTTTCTCTCCCTCTCCCTCCCTCTCTCCCTCTCTGCACCCCTCCCCCATCCCATCCCCCCCCCCCCCCCCCCGGGTCACAGGAGCAGCAGCGTTGACGGGGGCAGTGACCCACACGGTGTCCACAGCGGTGATCTGCTTCGAACTGACGGGGCAGATCTCCCACATCCTGCCCATGATGGTGGCGGTGATCCTGGCCAACATGGTGGCCCAGGGCCTGCAGCCCTCGCTTTACGACTCCATCATCCAGGTCAAGAAGCTGCCCTACCTCCCCGAGCTGGGCTTTGGACACATCAGGTACCATTCCGAGGGCAGTGGAAAAGCTCTGGCCTCTTCCAACACTAGGCTGGGCTGGAAGTTTGACATACTGGCCTGTCTGCATATTTATGTGTGTGGTTTTAGTTGTGTTTTATTTCTTGATGTACTATTTATTAGCCTTAACATTCCGAGGCAGATGATACAGTCATTTTGATGATAGATGAATCAGCTTCAGGGGTCATGTTGACTGTGTTGTCTATCCCTATGTTGTATGTAACTCCAGCCAGTATAACATCTTTGTGGAGGACATCATGGTGCGAAAAGTGAAGTTCATATCTTCTCAGACTACCTACAGGCAGCTTATACACCTGCTGGAGTCCACAACGCTGCAGACAATCCCCCTGGTGGACTCCAAAGGTAAAGCAACCTTCACACCTTTTTCTTTTCTTTCTTTCCTTCTAAAGAGCTCCTCTCTGCTCGTGGTTTATCACAAGTAAAACTGTTTCATTGACATGTTTTTTGTGTGAGTGTTACACATCATTTGTTTCAGTAGCGCCGTCATCCTCGCTGTGATTGACTTTCGTTCTGTCTAGAATCGATGATCCTGTTGGGCTCCATCGACCAGTCGGAGCTGCTGGCTCTGTGTGATTGGTGGCTGTCGGCAGAAAGGCGGATCTTGATGCAAGGCCAGACTCTCCAGATGCAGAACCAGTGCGCCAGGGACAGCTGGGAGTCCTTGGCCTTCGTAGACGAGGAGGAAGAGGGCGAGGAGAGCGGAGACAAAGTGGGTGTTAGAAACGTTGTACGGACTGAGGAAACATTTTAATATATACGGTAGCATGATAACAAATTCCTGCTCTAATTTTCCAGAGTACTCCAGTGCAGGAGGAATGTAACGGGCCCCTCCCCTCCCCTAAGCCTCCGGAGCCCTCGTCCAATCACACAGCCCCTGGTGAGTTGTCCCCTCCCCTCGGGACCCATGCTGTCCAATGGGGAGCCTTTTCAAAGTCTGAATAACATGACCTGGTCAGATACAGACTCTCTGTATTCATCAGATGCAGAGGAGGTAGAATATTAATTAGGTTCTAAATCTTTTCATCCTCATGTTTCCATCTGTTGTCCTCCTCTCCTCCTCTCCTCTTTTCCCTCTCTTCTCAGACAAGGGATCTCTCCAGTCCATGGGGAGAACTCTCCGAAATCTCTTCACAGCCAGAGACAGACAGACAGAGGGACAATCTCAAGTAATATTCTGTAGCATTACAGACAGACAGACAGACAGAGGGACAGTCACTGGTAACATTCTGTAGGCGTGCAGACAGACACACAGGCAGACAGACATTGTGGTCAATTAAAAAGCATCACCTGTTCATCACCATGTCTGCATGTCATCCCACAAAGTCCACACAAAAAAACTCTTAATGAGTCATGTGATACTCCCTGAGCTGTGTCACTTCCCAGCGAATCAATTGTCCCAGAGTAACGAGCTGTTGAGATGCAAATGGGGGCCGTTCTTGGCGATGGATCCATGGAGAACCGTGTAGGATTTTTTTCAAACGGGAAACATAAATATTCATCCATTGTTTATTTGGTTGGATGAATCTCATTAAATAATCTCCAGTTGTTTTCTATGTATACAAAATGCCTTGATCTGATTGTCTGTGATATGTGCATGAGTGCTTTGGGGATTGGATATTGTTCAAGTGCTTCACATTCACACATGTTCCAGCTCTCACACATGGAGATCAGCCAATAGAATAAGAAACAACTTGTTGTTGCTGTGGTTGTCGTGGTGATTGGTATTCACTTGGCAGATGCTGTTGGTTGGCTCCATACATGCTAATGGCCATATGAAACAAATGTATGCTCATACTTCTCAAATACATGCGTCTAAACAGAGGATTTGAATGGGATTTGAGCTTGGCTCTGTCCTCCCTGACTCTGTGTGTCCTCAGTGGTTCAGGTTTGGCTTGACAACAGTGACAGCGGGCGTGCCAAAGGTGTTTGGCTGTGTGAATCAGAAGACTTATGATCAAACCTCTCTCTCTGTCTCCTCTTTTTTATCATATCCCCCCCCCCCCCCCAAGGAGCCCTCGCCCCCACCCCTCTCAGACACCATGACTCCAGAGGAGGTAAGTGATGTCACCCATAAGGGTTTTAGCTTCAGTCCCCCAACTCCATAGTCTCATGCTGGATCTCCCTGGCACCCGACCAAGTTATTAGAGGATGCTCCCCCTGAAAACACTCCCACACTCCAGTGTCCTTGTCAGAGTAGTCTTGGTTGATATGTGGAAACCTATAAGAGGGTTAAAAGGTGCCAACCACCCTAAATCTAAGCTGGAGCAGTGTGACGGGTTTAAAGGGTTTCTTTGACATTGAGAGAGCCTCAGCCACCCCAGTCACCTACCTCAGCCAATGACAGTGTTGATTCAGACCCTGACCTTGTTTCTCATTGGCTACTGCAGATTAAGGCATGGGAAGAAGCGGAGATGGACAAGCCAATGGAAATCGATCAGATCCGAATAGACCCGTCCCCTTTCCAGTTGGTGGAGAGGACGTCATTACACAAGGTACAGAAAGTATCGGTAATTATTATCAAAAAAGAAGTGAAGAAGAATGAATGTTTATAGGATTGAAACATGGCCCCCAGCCAATTAAAATACTGGTACTTTATGACGCTGTGTCTAGACTATACTCCTCTGAGTTAACTGTGGAGAGGAGTTCTGTCTGAGCAGGGTCATACTGTAGGTAAGAAGTACGAGAGCCTAATTTGATGTGTGACCTTTTCTCTCTTGTTTCTTTCCCAGACCCACACACTGTTCTCATTACTGGGCCTCAGCCATGCCTACGTCACCAGCATCGGAAAACTGGTTGGAGTGGTGGCACTGAAAGAGGCAAGGCGGCTCTCTTTTTCTCTCAATTATCAGACTTTTTTTCACACATCCTTTTCTCTCTGTTTTCTAAGGCACTCTGTCCTTTGGGATGAAATCATCTGATAAATGAATACATGACATTGGTACATGATAGATATGCCGCTGTTCTGTCTCTCCACCTCCAGCTCCAGAAGGCGATCGAGGGCTCT
Source organism: Hypomesus nipponensis (assembly GCF_054491055.1). Lineage (NCBI taxonomy): Eukaryota > Metazoa > Chordata > Actinopteri > Osmeriformes > Osmeridae > Hypomesus > Hypomesus nipponensis. The sequence continues at coordinate 8,591,297 of NC_140364.1, read as the reverse complement.
ACGCGTAGCGGTGTCCGACTTCGCCCCCCTCTGGCCAGCTTCCGCAACATTTCCCGGAAGTCCTCCAAGCCCCCTCCAACCTCCTCCGCCCCCTCCTCCCCTGTCGCCCCTGCCTCGCCCCTTTCTGGCCCGGTCCTCCCCCACCCAGCACCCCCTGTGCCTCCCCACTCTACCAAGGAGGAGGAGGAGGAGGAGGAGATGGTGGTGTGGATCGAGGGGGTGACCAGGGAGGTGGTGGTGAACAGCAGCAGCAGTAGCATCACAGGGACCGGCAGCACTAGCAGCAGCAACAGCAGTCCCTCCCTGCCCCCCTCCTCTCCTCTCGCTGTCCCTCCATCCCCTCCCCCTTCCATTCCTCCCTCTCCTCCTCCACCTGCCGTCCCCGCCTCCTCTCCTCCTTCCACGCCCTCTTCCTCTCCACCCTCCAGCTCTCCCTTCTCTACTCCCGCCATCCCCCTCTCCTCTCTTGGGCCTGTGCTAGAGCAGCTAAGAGAGGAAGAGGAGGAAAGCGATGACGAAGAGGTCATTTAGAACAGTTAGACTGTTGTGATTAATTACATTTTTATAAATAACATGTTTTTTTATGGTGGAACTTCTTATAGTGAATTATTTATCCATCCCTCCCTCTCATCCTTTCATCCGTCCTGCTTCTCTGTCTGCGTTCTCTTCTCCATGCTTGTGAATCCACGAGGACCTTCATTATGGGGAAGTCAATATTTACTTGCCAGATGAACATGAACAGAATCGCTGATTTTAATCAGAAGCCGAACCACCAGAGCAACCAGTAGCAGTGTGACCTCAAACAGCAAAACCCCAACCTTGAGCACGGGAGGATGGGCCAGCGCTATGATTATCGTGTTGTCTTGATGAATGACCGTTGACAACCAGACCGACAGCACGCAATCACATTTAACAATGCTGGAGAATTTTACTAGAGAACTAGAGAATTCCCAGTATCAGAAATCATTAGGAACTGCACATTGAGGGATTATTAAATAGACACATAAACCACAAACAATTAAATTAGAAATGCTTTCGTAGAATAAGTACATATTTTTGTCTATATTTAACAATAACGTACTCCCTTAGCCTTTATCAAAAGCTCCATACGGTACAGAGGGATTTGAACCTGTGACATATCTGCAGTCAAATGCTCCTGCTACTGAGCTATGATCATCTCCCTGATTGTATCTTTGAGGACATGTTAAAGCTTGGTTTAAAACAGGGGGTTGTTTTGCCATGGTTTTAAAAGGCACCTTCAGTTTTGTGCTGCTGTGTGGTTCCAGTATTTCATCCCAATCCCCAGGAGAACCGATGCTGTGAGCAGAAAAAAGGATCTGACGTGTTTAATCTGAGGAGTAGCTGGGCGCTTTATTAAATTCACCCTTTCCCTCTTCTAAAATTGCTTCGATTATGATCCTGTGACCTCTTTCGTTTCTCTCTCTCATCTGCTCTCCCCCGTTCTTCCTTTGCTCCTTCCTGCTCCTTTATCTCATCCTCCTTCAGACTGATTCTCAGGTGGTTACCTATGTTTTTAAAACTGCAGAGGTTGGAATACAGGATTCTCTTTTTGTTTGTGATTTCATGTGACATTCTGTATGTGTAGCTCTTACTATGAGACGGGAAACTGTGTTTGTGTTTTGTTTTTGTCATTGGTTGTGTTTTATTTATTACTTCTTAGATGCCCATTTTGTCTGGATGTTTAAACAGTGAACAATGTAGTTATTAAAAAGTTGCTAATCTATGTGTTGCACTTTGGGTATGATAAACTTCTCAATAAGGTATGTTGCAAACACAAGTGCCAACAAGAATAACATCTTTTGAGAATATATATTTTTACTCACTTACATTCATACATACTGTACTTACATACATACATACAAACATACATACAAATACATTAAGCTTTATGGGCTTTTTAGTTTTATTAAAAAAGCATTTATATATTATTACTTTGTATACTGATATGGCTAAATCACTTTTAAAAGCATGCACTTTCAGTTGTCTCTGGAGTTTTTCCCAGTGTCCTTTCTCCCTTTTTTCCTTTCTGCTTCATCCATTCTTCACTTCATTACTCCAGCCCTCCGTCCAGTAATTACCTCCTCAAAGTTCTGTATCATCACATTGGTGGAAACACCAATGTGCTGGGCCTTACTAGTGTTTTTAAGTCCAAAAGTTCAGTTGTTCTCACGACTCTGCCCCAATGTTGGTTTTATCTTCAGCTGAAAAAGATTCTTCTCAGTCTATGATTGGGTACATACCTGGGAGGGGGTGGAGACTATTTTGATTGGTTAATTAATTGATAAGTATTTCCAGCCTATTTGTCTTTGGTCTTTATCTGACCACACCCCGATTGGCAACCTTCAATTGGTTGCCACAACAACAATGGAACCCTCCTCTGCCTCTTCATCCTTTTCCTCTAGCGATTGGATGACACAGGGCGTGACGTCAAAGGGGAGACGACCCATGATTGGTTCTGTGGGGACCAATCCCGGGCTGAATCTCCCGATTGGCATGGCATTGTCTCGCAGATAAGAGGGAGGCTCCGCCTCTAAGGTTAATGTAACCCCTTCTTCCTGTTAAAAAAGGAAATATTTATCCCTTACAGTAAGCGCTTTACCATGCATGTAAAACTTCCTTGATTTATTCAGTTTTAAGTTAATTTATTTTCTTTGGGACAACACAAAATGATTTTAACAAAACCAATCCATTAGCCTGACCTTGGCTTCCTCCTCTTCCTGCTGCTCTGGAATGCACTCTCTCTCCACATCCGCCTCCAACATACCGACCACACCAACCAGGTCAGCCATTGGCTGACAGTTCATCTGTCCGACGATCTCAACCTGGTGAGCCTCCACCTGTGCTGAACCCCATAGGTCAGCCAGGCGAGGGTGGGTGGGCAGACCAAGACTGTGGATGGTGCTGTTGGGTGTGGCTTGGAGAGAGTGGGAGGCACTGTGTAGCCGGTGCTCCATTGACTGAATAGAAGAAGAAGAAAGTATTGAGTTACCTCTCTTCTTTCTCTACCAATGTTAAGACACAGTTGGTAGGAAACGAGGGCGGAGGGAGGGAGGGAGGGAGGGAGGGAGGGAGGGAGGGAGGGAGGGAGGGAGGGAGGGAGGGAGGGAGGGAGGGAGGGAGGGAGGGAGGGAGGGAGGGAGGGAGGGAGGGAGGGAGGGAGGGAGGGAGGGTTGGAAAGGGGAGGAAACCCTGTTCCTTCAGCTTATTCAGATATACTGTATAATGACACAACATGAATACATAACCTCATTAGAGTACGTTTGTGGCCAGAGGACCGGGTTGACTCATCCGTTGCCCCTGGCAACAAGGACTGCAGTGAGTGATGAATGGGAACTCACCTGTTGCTGTTACGGTGCAATATAGACTCGCTAGAGAGTCCCAAGGACACTGTGCCACTCTTATTCAAAATAGCCAACAATCCAGTCAGCCAGGCTGCTAATAGCAGTCTACCTCATCTAAAACTGTATTTCCCTTACCATCACACGGTTTTTGTTGTTTGCAGCTGGAAGAACTGCAGCAGTTGCTTGGGCCGAAAGTGCTAGAGTTGCTCATGTTAAAACGACACCACCCACAGACCAGTTGAACTCATATGTAAACGACAACACCACATCCAAATCCATTTCCCATGGAGCCTCACCTGTTGCTGTTGTTGGTACTGCAGCAGCTGCTGGTGCTGGAAGTGCTGGAGCTGCTGGAGCTGCTGGAGCTGGTTCTGCTGCTGCAAGCTTATCGGCTGGCTCTGCTGCGTGTAGCCCCCCACCCCACCCTCGTACCCCTCCCCCCCAGGCGTACCCACCCCCCCGCTGCCCGCCACGATGTAGGAGCCGGCCGCTGGGGAGGCCACGCCCGAGGGCTCATTGCTGATGGGCTCCCAGGCATCTGAGGAGGACAGGCAGTAGAGGCCCTGGGAGACGTAGGTACGCGGCCAGACGTCCGCAGAGGAGGGGTGCAGCACCTGGTCTGGAGGGATGGAAGGAAGGGATGAGAAGAGGAGGAGAGATGGAGGGAGAGAGAAGGAGGGTGGGAGGGAGATGGAGGAATATGAGAAGCAGGAAAGCGGTAAGGAGGGATGGAGGGGGGGTGGCAGAGGAGCAGAAGGGGAAGAAGGATGGAGGGATGAGAAAAGGGAGGTTGAGGGGTTAAAAGGAAGAAAAAACAAGGAAACACTAACACTAGTGGGGGGTTTCTTTCATCTTTCTCTCCGACAGGATGACAGGAGACCGGCCCAGCATCAAACAGACGGAGCGTCCAATGAGTTTCAATCTAAATGTGTCTCCTTACATCAACTCTGAGACACTTTCACTGACACCACTGACATACAAGGTGAAAATAAACAAAACCACCATTTTAAACCACCTAGAACTCTCAAGGTGAAAGAGAAGGAATGGAAAACGGAGAATAATTTATTTTTGTTCCATTGACACTAATAAGCACATTTTAATTGTCGGTTGCCATGTGTAGATGAAGCAGGGAGCAGGACCATATGGCGGTGCTAATGGGAGGTGGGGGGGGGGAGTCCTTGTGTTCACCTACAGGCTTGGGTCCCTTGGGGCATACACTGTTCACTACAACTGTGGAAAACATAGTAACACACAGCCCAGCTTGCTACAACACTGGAGAACACAATGACACAGCATCACTCACAACACAATCCTTCCCCACTCCAAATGCTAGGACACCCTTTGCTACTGCTGCCATTTTGAGTTATTCTGCTCTGACAGTAAGATTTCTCCACTGTAGATGAAGGCGTGACACACCTCTCTCTGAGCCTGTCAGCCGCTTTGCAGACCATATCAATCAAACCAGAGTCAACAAGATCAATCAGAGCACAGAGACAGAAACGCATTATACACAAACACACACACACATCCTCCTAAGGGCAAATATTGAGGAGAGCAGAACTCAAGGTGTTTCATCTCCTTAAAGTAAATCTGATCCATCTATGGAGTCGAACAACGAATATGCTTTATGTAATATTACAAAATGCATCAATATAATCAACACTTGTTAAGTGATACGTCTCAAATGTAATATATGATATGTGAACCATGTTCCAAATATGGCTGCAGGGAGCACAGCACTCAAACAGCCATAATTGTAGTCCTCTGTCAGCACGTCTGTAGTCCTGTACCTCGGCTGGTGATGCTCTCCTGGTTGACCTCACTGAGGTGGGCCACGCTGCCCTGATTGGAGCCAGCACACAGGCTCTCCCCCTCCATGTTCCAGCCAAACAGAGTAGCTTGCGAGATGGCAAACTGCTGCATGATACCTGGCAACAGAGGTAGAGAACAAACTCTGTTTTAGTTGCATCATTTCCTCCAACAGCTTTTTGCTGTAGTGCTGTAGTAGAAGTACTGTTGCGTTGAGACTGTAAACACTGGTTTAAACTGGTCTTATTAAAGTGGCTTCAGCCAGGAGGGAATGGTGCCTCTCTGACGCATTTCTTTGGGCTCTGAGTCTGACCTGCTGCAAAGCGGGCCTCCTTCTCTCCGTCACTCATTTCGCTGTAGGCGTCGTTTTCCAGCCGCCTCTGCTTCTCTCGCTGCAGCTTGGTACGTCCCGAACACCCCTCTGGCCCAGCGGATGGTATGCCCCAGCTCTGCCACTCGATCATGTGGGCCACTCGGCCCTGAGCCATGGCAGTGGGCTTGGTCACCTTGTCCTTCATGGAGCGACTCACACCTACAAGAGCAAGGGGTGGTTGTACAAACGATGTGTCAGTGCATACGTTCTATCACGTGGCACTCGTTTAGCAACCCTGAGCATCCCAGATGGCTGGAGTGTCCTCAAAATCAAGGAAACCCCACCCATCCTGGCTACCCTGAGGAATTAACCGAGCACCCTCTCTGTGATGAAGGATGGCAGGTCACAAGGTTTTAAGTTGTGAAATGATGTTGGGAAGCGTGAGATTTATTGGTGAAGAAGCTACAAAGCTGTGTGTGAACATGAAACTCAACAGGCTCTTCCTGAAAGTAGGCCACAACCTAACAATCTCTGGTGGGTTGGGTGGAAGGATGAATGAGTATTGGGTTTCACTGTGTGTTCTATGAACTGTCCGTTTGTCTGTCAAGTTTGTTTGATCAGTAGTTCTGCGTGCAGAGCAGTGAGGACAGGGTAGAGCAGGCCAGTGCACTGGGCCCTGTTTAAATAGCACGCTGATTCATCACTCCACATCACATTAAACCATCAGACTCAGACATTAAACATGGCAAAGTAGTAAAAAATGTGCAGAAAAGTCATCTTTGCTGTAAACACTAGAATGAAGAAGCACTACCACTCACAAACTCCTCATTAAAATGTTAATATCGGAAGTTAATGAGGGACGAATTCCCATCGTCTAAATGTTTGGGGGAGAACAATAAAAATCTAATTAAATCAACTGAGTGTGAAGTGAATACATGGAGCTGAAAGTACTCATGCTGGGCTAAACCCCCTCTCAACAAATACAGTTGAAAATACAACTAATTGTCCATGAAACAATGCAAATAATGTTCAGAAACACAAATATTCAGAGAATACATTTGTTTTTAAATGATATGCAAGTGGGACTAGTGATTATGAATGTTGGTGTTGGGGCTTTTACCATTTAAAAGTCAATATACTCAATAAACAGCACAAAATATCTGTAGATAACAATTCCTTCAACTGTTTTACACAATAAATCAATAACAACAAGCAATATTATACTGGCTCTACATTTCAACAAGACACACAAAAAAGTCACAGTTACAAATATAGAAACACCAACACTGTACAAAAAAAACTCTACACTACATTTCCAACCTAAACACCACAGTACAACTACAATTCCCAACACACCCATGGAGATGCTAGGTGTACTTCACTTTCAACTTTTTGAGAGTGAAATAAGTGAAAATCTGGTTGGATTCCATCAATGACCTGGGGTCAGGCATTGACGTGTATTGTCAATGGAGGCAGGAAGTGGAAAGGATAAGGGGCACCCATAGGGGCTACCATGTTGGCTCCATCTCACCCCCCCGGTCTGGAGCCAACATGGGGTTGGTTTACCATCTATCAGGACAAACACACACCTGACACACCTGTCAGAGAGGACTTAGCCAGAGCACCGATCCCGTAGGCATTAGAGTTCCGCTTCAGACGAGGGAGGATGGAGGTGGTGTCTTCCATAGAGAGCTGGAGAGAGGGATGAAGAAGAAGAGAGAGGGAGAGGGAAAGCAGCGAGAGAAATTGATTTGTTTGAAGAGAATAAAGAGGCTTAATGTTTGAACAGTGGGATCAGACTGTAGCCTCTTGACTACAAGTTGGTTGAAAAGGAAACAAGACAGTTGAGAGTGTGTTGACATCAAAGACTGAGAAACGTGAGGAAAAATGAGTGTAGAGGGGTGGAAAAGGTATTTTAAAAGTATTTCAAATTGAAAAGAACCACAAGCCACACACACATACAACCATGATTTTCAACAAAATTCTCAGAGACAAATATGCAAATCACTTCACCCGTTTAGCATCACAGTGATTATCAGCCCATTTGGCACTGCCATGGCCTGTGATTCTCACACATAATCAACAGTAACAGTATGTCATTAGCTGTATGCTACAGTAGCTTTCTACCAACTGTTGCAATGCCTTTCAAAGCCTACTCTAGCATAGCTTAGACTAGTATAGCATAGTCTAGCATAGCCTAGCTTTTCAGATAAGGATGTGTCATTACAGCACGTTATCTTCCAGGCTCACTTTATGTAGCCAGCAGTACAGTAGATTAGCACAGCACCAAGATAGAGGCAGACAGGGAAAGGAGGGGGAGGGGTAGGGAAAGGGAGAGAGAGTGAAGGACAAAATATTGGCTTATCTACAGAGAGAGCGGAGACACACGGCGACGGGATATTGGGAGAAAGAGGAGGAGATTATCACGGGACTTACATTGATTCCTTCCCAGGAAAAGTCTGCATGGCCATGCTGAGGGGAGGGGGTGCGAGAAGGAGGAGGAGACGCAAAAATGGAAGGAAGGAGAAGCGATGATGAAAAACAGAGATGAAGAGAGAGAAGGAAGGGGGAATCATGCAAAATACAAAATGTGTGTGTGTGTATGTGTGTGTGTGTGTTGCAGAGGAGGGACGTCAACAGAGAGGGGACAGGGCAAGGGTTAGAAGTGGTGAACGAATATAAAGGACAGAAGAGCGAAAGGATACACAAGAGAAACCCTTGTCACTGGATAGGAGAATGAATGGCATCTCTGCCAGCAGTGATGGAGGGACAAAGAAGGGGAAGCTGGAGAATGCAATGAAAATGTGACGGCCAAGTTGTCAATCCGTATAACCATCACCCACTGTTTGAAGCTTCACACATCAGAATGAAATCTTCTCCGTTCTAGTAGTACAGTTACTAACAGTGTCTTGAGAGCTATAACCAAGCATTATCTAGTTCCTACTTCCTGTGAGCCAGATTGTTTTGTTTTCCACCATTACAGTGGCCTTGTTGTCTGGGGCAACAGCAACATCTGCACACAATTGAAAGTCCAGTATGGACAGTAGTCCGTAACGTGTCAGAGGGGACCAGACTAGCCCTGGAGAGATGCTAAGTACTGCTGCTGCTGCTGCTATTATGGCTTCCATGCAGCTGTGACCATACAGACAGTCTAATAAGAGATATATTGTGGTTGGAATTAGACAGCTGTGACATTTGTATTCCAAGTGTGTTTGTATTTCACTCTGGGGTGCTATGAAAATTCAGGTTGTGAGTGTTTACTGTGAAGACAATTTTGCAAGTCTAGAATTGATCATCATTTTAAAGAACACCTTGAATTGTCAGAGCCACATAAAGACCCCAAACTGCAAAGCCAACCAGCCAGTTAGACAGTCAGACAGTCTGCCTGTTAGACAGTCAGCCAACCAGCCAGTTAGACAGTCAGACAGTCTGCCTGTTAGACAATCAGACAGTCTACCTGTTAGACAGTCAGCCTGTCTACCTGTTAGACAGTCAGCCAGTCTACCTGTTAAACAGTCAAGCCAACCTGTCTGCCAACCAACTAGAGGCATTGAGGATTTCTGTTTTAGTTGGGAACTTGGCTGGCAATGAGTATGATGATGAAACACAACATGTTGAACGAGGCACCAAGCTACGTCCAGGCTCCCCACCAGCATCCCATGTGCCTCACTCCTCTACATGGAGTGGATTGGGGGTGTTTCTAGATCAAATGTATACATTCTCTACACTCTCAAACACATACATTCTATACGCTGATTACTGTAACACACTATTCTTCCTGCTTCCTGCCTGTCAACATCTGTAGCATGATTGCTGGAAGGAAAGGGTCCATGCAGCAGCTATGTTTTCCTTCAGTAAACATGTTATATATGTGGCAGCAGCCTCTCATGTTGTTGAATTGACCCGGCGGCATGCTTTGTCACTCCCCAGCTGGACTGAAAACAGTTCTGCAGAGGAGCGACACGAGATAGATGGTAGTCTGTCCCCAGAGGAGCAAGAGGTGATCTATAGTACGGTAATGTCTCGTGCTCTAGGGAACGGCTCCAGTAACCTCACTGAGAACCTCAATACTGCATCATTACAGAGAAACATTATGTCATGGCAATCTCAGGCAGGGGGACTCTCAAGCTCAGTTTCTCTGAAAAAAATGTATATTTAGCCATGGCCACCTTGGCTCAAGATGCCATGATGATGATGGTGAGGGGTCAAGATGTATGTTGAAATTGCTGCCTTACCTGCTCCCCATCCTTCCGTACAGGAACTGCCTCCGCTGCTGTAGAGAGAGAGAGAGAGAGAGAGAGAGAGAGAGAGAGAGAGAGAGAGAGAGAGAGAGAGAGAGAGAGAGAGAGAGAGAGAGAGAGAGAGAGAGAGAGAGAGAGAGAGAGAGAGAGAGAGAGAGAATAAACACTTATGCAACCTCTACTTGGTGTCTGACTGGATGTGACAGCTCACAGTTGAGTTAGCGCTGACATTCACACAAAGCTCTAAAATTAGACTCATTATCTGCCCCAAATGTTGTCACATTGGGGGAAGGAGTAGCATGTGCCATTGTTGCACGTACTATACAGTCTCTCCCACAAATGACCCAAATGTGGCTTAAAATGCAAATTCTGTCAAAAAACGAACAGACTTTTTTTAATAACTATGTCTACACCAGTTCCTGCAATAAATAGATTCACTAACATGTGTTGGCATGTGATCATTGTGGCATCTGTTTGGTGTTAATTGGAGATTACTGGAATACAGAGCTCCTCCAGGGCAGAAAGAGCCTCAAACACATTCGTCAATTTAGTGGTTGGCAAAAACCTCTTTATTGAAACACATTTAACGTCATAATATTATCGTGCTTTCTTTGCAAATTTGTTGGAGCTGGCTTCAAACAGTAAGAGATATCCCGAAGGGTAAGTGGAGTTCAGTTGAGAAATGAAGCTCTTGATTTGGGCTATCTAAGGTCTTCATCGTCATCAGTAGCAGCTGTGTGAATCACAGTCTTTAACTAATGCTGAGGGGGCCCTTGGGGCACGATGGGGGGCATTCTCTTGTCTCTCTTGAACAGCCTTCTGCTAAGTCTTCCTTCCCAGCTCCTCCTGCTCTCAAACCTCTTCTCCAACCTCTTATTTTGTCTGCCGACAAAATCTGCCTCTGACACACCAGAGAACTCCTTTTTCTGCCACCTCCTCCAGCCTTTTTCCTCAGATCTTCTCCCTCGCGTTAAGACGTAACAAAAGAAAAACGCATGTCCCAAAGGCTCGCCAAAAACCGTTGCGGTGGAGAAGCCTGCCGCCCGCCTCAGTGAGAGCAGTGGCCGACCGAGCGGAAGCGGGAAGAGGCCAGGCACCGTCGCAGCGAGCAGCGGAGGCAGGGTGCCTCGTCGGCCACGGCGCCGATCGGCCCTGACAGATCTCCTGGCTAGGGACGTCATGTGTCGTTAGCGATAGCTTCCCGGGAGCGCGGCGCATCTCGCAGGGGCCGCAGTGACATGTGGTGACTCCCGTCTTGACACTGATTCGGGGTGAAGCCTAGAGTCTGACTCACCTCAGCTCCCAAACCGGTGCCGACGGAGCTCCAGTGGGTCGAGGTAAAGAGGAACAAAACTGAAAAACACGCAGGGAGACAGCTAAGGGGAGGCAGGCAGGGCCTAACCTAGAATCAGTAGGCAGCCCTGAACCAGTTCTGATACATACCACAGCAGTGATAACATCTATCTAGGTGTAGCGCACCTCATCTCTCTCTTTGTCTCTCTCTTTCTCGCTCTCTTGGTGTCACGCCTAACCTCTTCTATCTCCTCTCTTTCTTTCATCTCCCTTTTTGAAGTCCTCTTTCATGGGTTAACAGCTGTGGGCATGGCCACCTGACAATCATCCCATTCACCTTGGCCCCGGGTCACCATCACCTAGCCTCAGAGTAATCAGTCAGCTCACACAACCAGCTACGATGCAATGTGTGTTTGTGTTGCCTGTGTGTGTAATTGTGTTGGTTTGACTGTGTGTACATGTGGCTGTGTTTGCTTGTATGTGTGTGGATGTGTGTGTGTGTGTGTGTTCCCCTTTGTCAGTGTGTGTGGTTTTTGTTTGCCTTTCTTTGTGCGTACGTGCGTGTATGCCTGTGTGTGAGTGTGTGTGTGTGTGCAACAAGGGAGTAAATGTCACAGCAGGTGTGCCCAGCTCAAAACAGAGCATCCATCCGTCAGTTTGTCCACACTTTTAATGAAATCAATATCGGGGTGGGGGGAGGAGGGATGGTGGGGGGAGGGGGTGGGCATTCCTCTGTATTGCAATATTTCAAAGACACTCGAGAGGAGAAAACAACAAACAGAATGGAGAGCCCACCATTACACCTGACACAGTGGGAGCCAGTCCACTTACCGCCCCTGCCCAGGGCATGGACACAGCATCACACTGCATGTCAATGGAGAAGGAAAGCCAGCTGAACAAGTCATTGTCAGCCAATGAACACTCAACAAAACACACACACACCTACGCCTCCATAAAGCCTTAGTCACGTTCCACATCTACATGCTCTGCCTCCGGTCATAGGTCAGACAAACAAAGCTGCTCAGTGGTGTTCACACTGTGTGTTTGCTAACAACACCCTCATGGATGAACACTATCCCCATCACCCAGGGACCACTAGTCCTCCTGGCCCACGCCCAGGCACTGCCCCAGCACTGCCCCAGCACTGCCCCAGCACTGCCCCAGCACTGCCCCAGCACTGCCCCAGCACTGCCCCAGCACCCTCACAGGGATTCAAACCCATGTCCACCCTGGTTATTTTACATTGTTTTAGTCTCCCCCATGTTTGTAGTTTGGTTGAGAAAGGCTTCCAGAAGAGTGTGTGGGAGAGCATAACCCTCCAACAGAGAAACAGCTCAGTTGAAACAAGATCTCGATATTGGCCCACAGTTGATGCATCTATATACCGTACACATATACTACAACGATGGATAGGGTTATGATGGGATACAGGCACTGCCATAGACAGCCTAGGAGGCGTTAAAAATGACACTGATCATACAGTCTCTGAGAGTGTTGATAATGCAGTGCTATAGTGCCTTAGTCAGTGGTAGCGTAGTGTAGATTTCATAGCATTTTGCTAGAAGTCCTGATTGAATTTGACAGAGGCAAACCATGAACGGGGGGGGAGAGAGAGAGAGAGAGAGAGAGAGAGAAGCAAATATGAAAGAAAAAACACATTTTCTCAAGGCAAATAACCAATCCCAGGTGGCTTTTGGTGTGTTTCTGGGTCCAAAATGTTAAAACGTTTGGATGGCTTCATCCATCAGAAACAGCATCTCCCTGTGAAGCCAGCCTAGCTGTCTTCCCCCAGCCTCACACACATGCTACACATCCCACCGTCTCAATGACAGACAAAGGTCACATATTCCCCTTTTATTTATTTAACTCAGGCCAGCAGCCAGGGCTCCATTTGTTCCTGTAACATAATGACATGGTTTGATAGAATTATTGAAAATAGAACAATTGCCCTCCCTGAGTGTTTATAGTAGGAGGGCTGCCGTCCAAAATATAACACCACACACACACTGTAGCTTTAATCATGTGTCAGTCGCTAGCTAGCACATTCAGAATGGTGGGCCTTACGGTAAACCCCCACCACACAACACACACACACACACACACTCTTCAGAAGTCATTAGTAGGGGTAAGTTTGCTGTGTGTTGGGGTAGGAGTGTGTAAATGTGCAGTAGTCAGTGGGGCGTTGTGAGCTGGTTACCAGCAGGGTTGATTCTGCAGTCGACCTACATGTGTAGCACGTACGGCTTCACACCTGGGTCTGCCCAGATTGATGTGACTCATCCAATGCAGGTCATACTCATAAGTGTATGTGTGTGTGTGTGTGTGTGTGTGTGTGTGTGTACCTCCTAACCTGGAATGCACTGCCACTTCAGTATATTGCGTCTCAGTGTGACGCACACCAAGGCAGAAAGAGGAGGGTTTGCCATTTTCTCAGACACAAAGCTTTCTATGACCTTAGCATTGCTCCAAGGCTCTCTCTCTCTCACACACACACACACATACACACACACACACACATAGAGTGAAATTATTGCTCCTTTTTCTCATATTTCTCTCCCCTTCTCTGTAATGAGATTCTGTCTGTTCATTTTTCTCTCTCTCTCTCTTCTCTCCATTACTATTTATATGTGCAACAGTACACCACACAAGATTTCATCTCTTTTCTTCTTGCCTTTTATCTCTCCCCTGTGATCCATCTAACAAACCTCTACCATCACAGTTCAATTCAGTCAGACAAACACAGATGTCCATCCCGCTTCACACATGGATGCACAAAACAGCTTGTCGTACATGTTCATCAAAAATGTAAACCTGGCACACAAACACACACACATCATATGTCCCTCACACTCTGCTTTCACACCATGGTCTGAAACACACACACATCCTCCTATATATGTACCACTCTCTCAGAAACCCCACCAACAGTGCAACAAAAAAACACACGTTTCCCTTTGGTCGGCAAGCATCCCTCACCAGCATGTCTCCATAGAAACATCCCTCTGGAGAGAGACAGAGACAGAGAGACTTCATGCATCTGAGCACCCCCACCTCCCTCTCTCCTTCCCTCCCTCCTTCCCACCCCCCTCGTCACAGGGGCACAATGAAGAGGTAAAAGAGGGGGTCTTACTGATGGTCCTGGAGCCGATGCAGCCCATGGTGTCTCACTGAGGCTCTGGAAGCAGACAAGGAAGCACCACGCTTTCTCCAGGCATTCTCTCGCTCCCTTCTTCTTCTCTCTCCCCGCTCCAGTCAGTCTCCGCTCGGTCTGTCTGTGTGTGTGAATGTGTGCGTGTGTGTGTGCGGGCGCTCGTCCCTCATTCGCTCGCTCTCTCAATCTCTCTCCACCCCTCTCTGGCTCCCCCTCGCTGTACCTACGTTGTGCTCTCTCTCTCTCTTTCTCTCACACACACACACAAATGCACACACTTACAAACACAGATGGAGAGCAGTCTAGTGATACTGGGGCATCCAGTTACTCAGTCAGTAAGCCAATGTGTCTGGGAGAGAGAGGGAAAGGAGGGGGCAGAGTTTGAACCACATCTGGGTAGCATAGGCACGCAGGTGAGAGCTTTTACAGGGGCAATGGACATCTGCACCCGCTGAGCTGAACGCATTAAGACTTGTGACAAACAAGGGTTTTGTGATGCCTAAAGGCATATCCTTTTTCATTACGCCATATGATTTTTGGCATACCAAACTTTGTGGTAAGCCACAAGATATATTGTGGTAAGATGTCATATCTCTCTTTGTATCACTCTTGTATATCCTTCTCTTCATCTCCCTCTGTTTTTGACAGTGCTGTGCAACTGTTTCATTTTTGCCTCTCTCTTTCAGTCTCTGTCTCACACACATTGTCGTCCTGACTCCACAGCAAGTGGGGCAGTGGCACGGTTTGTGAATGTAAAACCCAGAAATACTTTAATCTTCCTCCCTCTCATCTTCCCTCTTCTTTTCTTCTCCTCCCCTGAAGCCGCAGTCTTCTGAAACCCCCGTCAAACACGAGCTCTCCGCACAGTGACCTTGCTCTCCAAAGTCCTTCAGCTGAAGTGTTGTTTATTTAGCCGTCTTACAGCCAGACAGGCACACACACACACACACATTGGACATGGGACCGAGAAATGGGAAGGGAATAAGGACGGTCTTGCCATAAGGATGATGGAGGAACAGGGTGGAGAGGGGGAGTGCTGAGTCGAGCCCTGCTATGGTGGAGGGGTTAGACTGAGATGATCAAATTAGCATTCTAGGAGGGAGGAAGGCGGGGTGAAGGGAGGGGGAGGGGTGAAAGGGAGACAGAGGCGGGGGAAGATGCTTGTGTGCCTGCATACAGAAACAAACAAACAGTCTATTTATAGCTCAGTGTGTGTGTGTGTGTGTGTGTGTGTGTGTGTGTGTGTGTGTGTGTGTGTGTGTGTGTGTGTGTGTGTGTGTGTGTGTGTGTGTGGCCGGTTGGGTGGCTGGCCAACTGACTGTGTGTCAGGCATTGTCCAGTCCAGGCATTGTTACAATGTACACCTCATTGATGAAGTAATGTGTCTGCGCATTTGTCTGTGTATGTATGCAGACATTGAGGATCATTGAGTGTTGATCCCAGAGAGAGATGCCAAGAGCAGGGAGTTATGGGTAATCCTATTTTTGTCCATGAATGGTCTATCACATGTTGGCCTTGATTAGAGGCAGAACACCACTGACCAGTGCCTAGACAGTGGTTCTAAAACCACCAACAGGGAGTGTAAGATTGTGTGTGTAAGAAAGACAAGGGAGGGGAAGGGAAGGGGGGGAAGGGGGGGAGTAAGAAGAAAGGGGGGAAGAAGGATTGCGATTTGATAGATGTATAATAAGAAATATGAACAAAGTTGTATTTCTTTACTGGCCTAGATATACTTCAGTGGCCACTGTCTGGTATGACATCCACCCCCTCATCCTTCACACACACGTGCATGAACTCAAAGGAAACCAAAGGCTTATCGGGTCCAAAAGCTTCAGCAAAGACCAGAACAATCCCTTCCACACTGGTTGATGGGACTCCTCTGATATTCAGATGGCTGGTGCTCAAGGATCTGCACTCTGCTCCCTGCTAGACTCACTGTGAAATCCCTCCCTCAGACGGCTCCTTTATCCTGGCACTGTTGGACCCTCATTAAAGTACACATGACGTCCCAATGTCATCTGCAGCTTTTCGTCCACCTCCGCTTCACTGGGGTCTGTCTGAGTGTGTGTCTGGGTGTCTGCTCTGTCCTTCCTGCCCGTCAGTCAGCCCGTCTGTCTGTCTGTCTGTCTGTCTCACTGTCTGTTTATCTTTCTGTCCATCTGTCTCTTTGTTTGTCTGTTTGTTTACAAAGTCTACAAAGAACCATCCCCTCAGGGCTGTCATAATTTCACACCATAGATACAAAGCGTGGATGGAGCATCTGCGTATCCCTGCACGGCAGACAGCAGCGAAGTGACCTGTCTTCATTTACCCATGGTTCAAAGCTGCCAGCTGAAGAACACATTACAATAGACACCGCCATGCAGGGTGGAAGCGGAGCTGTGAACGCAGCAGCCTTGTGGGTGTTGACAGCACACTAATGTAGACAGAGAGTGCTACTCCCCTCCCCTCCCCACACCTGCCAGCCTACACAGGTTTGTTGCCCTTGGCGACGATCGATTGTTTTGGGTTGGGAAGGAGCAGTTGAGACTGAGAGTTTATTTACTAGTCGGCTTATTGGCTGGGCAGCTTCAGTCACCTACGGCGACAGGTATAGATTACCTTGCTGTGTGTCTCTATAGGAAACACAGAACCAGACTGGGAAGTTTTGACTGGATAGTTTGACTGGATAGCTTGTGTCCAGCCCAACAGGTGACAGCAAAAGGATACAAATACTGTATATTTGTCATAGAAACAGCTATATAAACAGCTGCTCTCCTAACGTAAAACTTTCACACAACTGTTTTGCGTCTCTCTCAGTGATTTAGTCTTCATAGACACTGAGCAGCTCTCCAGGCAGATAACAGGGGCGGTGTGATCTGTCTAGACAGGGGAACACAAGACCGTCAGGGGGAGGGAAAGAGATAAAGAGCTAATCTGGGATAACCCCTTCACTGAAACGGGGGGGGGGGGGGAGGGGGCTACTGTGCTGCTGCTTGACATGGGAAGGTGTGGGGGGACAAAGACAGCCAGAGTTCACAGAGAAAGAGAGACAGGGAGAGAGACAGAGACAGAGAGAGAGAGAAAGAGAGAGTTACGTGTGATGGTGCGTGTATATGACGTGTGTGTGTGTGTCTGTGGGGTGTGTGCGTATGTGTGTGTCGTTCAATAATTCAGGACTCCTCCCTGTTGCACTGCTCCCAGGTCTTGTTCCTTCCCCTCCTGTCCATCTGCCTTTCATGTCCATGTCCATCTGACTCAGTGAGCCTTAACATGACAGCACAACCACACTTCCTCTCCTGTGGCACTGTTGCTCATTACCATTCTTATTCTAACCTCTAGCCTCTTACCTCTTACCCCTTCTGCCATCAGTTGGTCTAAAATGACGGACCACACTGCAACCGACTGGGAACCTAAAATAACCCCAGCATATTCCTTTCCTCCCAGCTGAAAGCTTGCCAGCTGCGTAACATCACTGCTGAGTTGATTTGGTGCACATCCTGTCATAGAGGGCAGTACAAGGAGAATGTATAGCTTGCCAGGAAACCTCTTACTGTATGTTTGCTGGAAGTGCTTCAGGAGAGGCAGTATAATCAAGGGTCCCAAAAAGAAGGACAACTCTGAAATTACAGACAGCAGCCAGATGCCCTGCCAGATCCAATATCTGCTGTCTTGTCTCTTATGTGGCACCAGGGCCAAACTAGTACAATTGATGTACTAATGATCATACATTTGCTCAATTTTAGTATGTGATGTGATTATGTATCCTACGTGATGCATTGCTTGGTAAGACTTGAAACAAACGCACTTATAAAGTTTTTTAAAAAAACAGCGCCATCTGTTGGATGAGCACCAACACTGTGTTTCCTGTTTGACCGGAAGGTAAATCGTTTATTTACGCTTTTCAAGATGGCGGCGGGAATGTATTTGGAACACTACCTGGACAGTAAGATTTCATTTTTTTAAGTGTTCTGGTTATAAACGGTTGTTTGGCCGGCGAAATATACATTGCAAAATAAACCACAGTCGCACTGACGTGTTCTAACGTCAAAGAGAAATTACTGAAATACGTGTCCGACTCGCTGACGCGAGCTAGTCAGCTAACATTAGCTTTCTAGCAAGCAATTTATATAACGTTACAGTAATTGTTCATAAAGCTTTCCGTAGTTGACTATCTATCTAGCTTGTGTACAGTCACTATTTTGCATTGAAATGTGTATTTTATATAACGCAAGAATGTGATGTGCTGAATCTATTACTAGGTATTGAAAACCTTCCTTTTGAGCTCCAAAGAAATTTCACACTCATGAGAGATCTGGACCAGCGGACCGAGGGTAAGGCTTCAATTCATGGTGGACACTTACATTTTCCTTGTTTCTAAATTCTTGTGATACATGGAATTGAGACTAATTTGATAAAATATGTTTACATATTGACACCTTTCCCTCCCTCTGTGTTTTCCCATGCCTTGTCTTCCCTCCCTCCATTCCCCCCCCCCCTCCCTCCCTCTTAAGACTTGAAAGGCCAAATAGACTTGAAGGCTAAGGAGTACACATCCAACGCACGGTCTCTGACATCGGAGCAAAAGCTTGCTCTGCTTCGGGACATACAGCAGTCCTACGGCAAATGTAAAGAATTCGGGGACGACAAGGTGCAGCTGGCCATGCAGACTTATGAAATGGTGAGTTAGTTGGAGTTGGTTTATCCAGAGATGGATAGAATGAGTTTACCTCGAGAAAACAGATTTATTCCGAATTATACATGTGGACAGTGAGTGTCCTAACCCAGACAATGATGTAAAAAGACCCCAGTTTGTGGGGGTGTTACTGAGTGAGTTGTTGTGTGACTCCCTCAGGTGGACAAGCACATTCGTCGCCTGGATACAGACCTTGCCCGCTTCGAAGCTGACCTGAAGGAGAAGCAGATTGAAAGCACCGACTATGACTCCACCTCCAGCAAAGGAAGAGACAAGAGTGGGTTTCTACGAGTGTCATTCTCCCTGAGACTGACACATACACACGCTCTCTGTATCTGTTCCTGTCTTTCTATCGCTCTCGCACATTGTGACCTCGTCTTTTGTGCTGGATAAGTCGTCCATCACTCACTGAATTCTCTTTCTTTCCCTGCTCCCCCTCTCCTCTCTTTACCACCGACAGAACCATGCTCCTCTATAACCGGCTGTCTTTCCTCTCTCTGCTCAGGCGATCTGAGGGGTCCCAAGGAGAAGAAGGTGGCCAGGTCCAGGTCAAAGGTCAAGTCAGACGAGGACTGCAGCCCCAAGAGCGCCCAGAAGAAAGTCAAGCTCACACAGACGTATGTCGTTCTGTCAGTTCCGATGCCCAGTGGTGTGGTCTACTTCGGTGTGTTTCGGTCCTGACTGCTTGTGTTGTAACCCCCCAGAGCGGATTTGCCCGCCCCTGTGGTGAACTTCGGGAACGTGCACCCCTCTGATGTCCTGGACATGCCGGTGGACCCCAACGAGCCCACCTACTGCCTCTGTCACCAGGTGTCCTACGGAGAGATGATTGGCTGTGACAACACAGACGTGAGTCCCCATGTGGAGATAAGGAAATGTGGAGATCTGGATTCAGCACACACAGACTCTACAGAGGGGTATTCCCATCCCAGTGCATGCAGCAGCACTCGTGATTCATTCAGCTTGACTTATTCAGCGCTCTGATCAGCACTGGAGCTTTCTGGTCCATCCACAAGGGGGCGGTCTCAAGTCATTGCATTGAGTCATTTAGCAGACGCTCTTATCCAGAGTCAAGAATGTTCCGTCTTCCACCCACAAGTTCTAATCCTGGCGCGTGTGTGCGCGTGCGTGCGCGCGCGTGTGTTATCATTGCAGTGCTCCATTGAGTGGTTCCACTTTGCCTGCGTTGGTCTGACCACGAAACCCAGAGGGAAGTGGTGAGTTAGCAGTGGGATCTTTCATCTACAACACACATCAAGGAATATTTTGCCCCATGGTTTTAACATTTGGATTTAGTGTTCTGACTAATGGAAATCAAACTGACTTTTATCAATGCCATCGTCTCTCTCTGTCTCTCTCTCTCCTGCTCGGTCTCCTCCTCCCTCCTCTCAGGTACTGCCCACGGTGTACTCAGGAGAGGAAGAAGAAGTGATCTCAGTAACAGATTGACATAGTCAGTAGAGTCAACTATGCCAGTGACCTCCATGGACACCGTCTAGCTAGAGTCCCTGGTGGTGGAGTAGATATCTCTGTATCTCTGATCCCACTCCCTCTCTCAGCAGTATGTTGGACTGTTGTACCACCACCCAGGCCTACACCTTTTCTCTGTCAAACAGAAAGAAGGGAGAAAGGAGGTGTAGTATGTACACATTCAAGGTTTTATCTTTGTTTTGCCTTTTCATTGTTGCCTTTATATGCTTAATTATACCACACAACTCAACATTTGAATATTAATTTTAAAAAAAATATCATGCTAAAGTTATTGCTTTCGATGAGAAAATCCTAACAGACTGTTGAGATTTGAAAGCAGCTCTTTGGAAAATCCTTTCTCACGTTGTGTAATGTGAAACAACAGTCCAACTGAGCGTGAGAGGAGACAGGAGCGAGGACTGTAGACGTCAGTTTGAACCAAATTGACTGATTAGCTCTCTTACACACACAATCACCTGTGTTCAGTGTTTGCCCAATGCCATGTTAATCTCCAAGGCAGAACTTCCAGAGGCACAAACAGCAGAGAGACAGGACTGGTAGATGCGCTGACAATATTGTCTATTCTTGGATGGGGCAAAGTTATTAAATCTTATAGGCCGTTTCAAATGATGTTAAATAATACCTTGTCTGCCATATATTGTAGTTAGGCAATCTTTTTTAATAACATTTTCTTTACGAGCAGGAATCCTTCTTAAATAACACTCCCCAGAGAGTTGATGTTTTTGAGAACAATGTGAGCAATGCTTTGTCAAATACATAGATTGATTTTACCATGATGAAGATTGAGGAATGCATTTTTGTTGCCATTGTTTTGTATTCCACTTGAAACAGTGCTGTATTATTGACTGGATATAGTTTTGGGTATCTTCGGTTATGGACTATTAAATCTCCCAAAAATGATTTATGAACCTACAATTTTCTTGCTTTCTTCCTCAAACCAATGCTTACATTTCATTCCCTTAGCAGTTAGTTTATAGCATGCCTTAGGCTCATCTCACACTCTGCTTCATAGATGCCCCCTTGACTCCACACCCAACCAATCGCTCTGCCTGTCTAGGAATGCTGGCCGTCAAATGTCATACCCTTTGGCATATCGGGCCTATATGAAGCGAAGGCACGGGCCTTCATGGAGGAGCAGTACAGTGTATACAGTAGTTTGGTCTGGTCATTGAGAAGGTTACCTGTCCTATTTTTAGCCCAACCTTTCAGTGACCTGTGTGACTTGGAGGAAGGCCATGCTTAAGGATGGCTTCCCTCTTTCACTGAGCATGGTGTTTACAATCAGTGTTTTTCAGCTGGTCTTGTCACAGTGGCATGCAGTCAGTGTGCTGCAGTAGCTTATGCAGGGCCTATACACAGCAGCCTCCTACCCCTGCTGGATAGGGATTCCAATCTACGGAAATAAAGACTCCTCCTTGAGTCATCTTTTTGCTTGGTACATTTCCAGAATTAGCTGTGAATCGGACGTTTGGTTTTAAATGGATTTACATTTATTCATTTAGCAGACGCTTTTATCCAAAGCAACTTCCAAGAGAGAGCTTTACAAAGTGCATAGGTCACTGATAATAACAACAAGATAGCCCCAAAACATTGCGAGGAGCCAAAACATGAAGCACATATTGTGAACAACCAAAATAAGTGCCAAAGGGAAGAACCATAAGAGCATGTAGTTAAACAAGTTAAAATTAAACAACATGAACCACTCTAAGTGCAAGTGTACCTGTAGAAAACCAAGCAACAATAAAAACAATATATCACTGCGAGTACAAAAATTTAAATCAGTTAACACTAACCACAAGAGCAACAAGTCTCTAAGCAAGAGTCATTGTGAACCTTGAGGAAACTAACATCGGGTCAAGAAAACCAAAGTACTGTTGTACTCCCGAAACAAGTGCGTCTTATTGACATTTGACATGAGTTACGAGATGAGGATAATTAGCAAGGAGGAACTAGTGAATGACCCAGGAGGAATGGACTTGGAGTGGGGGACTTCAGCCAAATCATGTATATCCGGACAATGATTTAACATTTAGCTTTCCTCTCATTTGATATATGCCTCTGCTCAGACCATAAACGCCACAGACGGGGCCACATCCTCCAACCATGCATCCAGTGTTTCTATTTCATTCATTTACATAGACAGGACCTGATATGATCCCAAACATATGTAATTTTGTAATACCAAACTTTACAGTGTGGGGGAGGTTCATGATTTTCCCTGAAGCAGACTGGTGTTCTGGGCTGTTCCATGCCCCCTCACTCTACACAATATGAAAGGAGGAAAATGGGAAGGTGAGGGGGAGAGGGTGGCAGAGTGTTGGCAGGTTTTTGTCAAGGGCCTTAAAGTCTTTCCTCTAAATGTCAGCTGTCGGTGGAAATGGATCCCCTGGATCTCTCTCTCTCTCTCTCTCAGTTGGCACTGCATCTGCAGGTCATAGGGATGGTGTGTGACCAGGATAAGGAAGAATTGCAGTAACTGGGCTCCCATCTCCTTGACCACTTCCTTACATCCTGAAACATGGAGCAGAATATGTGCATTTAAATATTTTCCATATTTGCGAAAACAAATAACTTACTCTAAAATGATGAAGTAGACATATGTGACTGACTGACAATGAAAAGGTATATTTCAAATCCATTCTTCAAATAAGTGTAGCCCTCATCGTGCTGTACTTCACGTAGCCTCATCACATGGTCCAAGGGCTCATTATCTGAATTCGAGGCTGCTTCAAGTAGGCAGCTCTGTAGTTTTGGGCTCTTGGCCAAATAATAGATAAAAGCAATGCTAAAAGCAAAAGCAGTTTTCAGTCTGAGTTTTTATTTTGCAAAGCAAACACCGGTCAGTCGCGCAAAGTTGCCCAAGTGAAGAAGCCGCCATTAGGCTGCCTAGTAGCCTACAGTTGCTTGGGCCTTCTCTGATGTACTGTAGGGAACGTAGTCTAGATTGACAAGCAACAACGACCTTGACATTATCAAGGGGCGTGCTCTCTCCGGGAACGTGTGTCTATGAGGGGAGTGTCCAGGGGCTCGGCGTGTATAAAATGTGTGCACATTGTTCATCGTCCCCGCTCTCACTTGCAAAGTGGAAAGACAGAGGCCCTTCATAAACGGTACTTTTTCAACTTTGTTTTGTGTTCTTTTACTTTTTTTTTTTTTTTATCTTTCCCTGTGTTCGTTCATTTAATGCAGTGTTGATTTTTATGCATTCATTCTTTCATAATATTACGATTCATGCGGTATCCAATGTATAACAACGTAGCGTTAAATTACAGCAGTTGACTTTTGGCGTTATCTCTGTCAGTGAAAAATACTGGCATACTTTCATAGGTTTTCTTAGTTCAATAATTTCTGCATGTTTTTATCTTGAACTGGTTTCGTTAAACGGAAGCATTGAAGATTTGTAGATTGGATTCTGGTGTTTTAGTATAGTGAAAATTCTGCTAAGTTATGCAAAGTTAATGTACCATTGTTTAATTCATTGTTAAATTGATTTTTTGTTTTTGTTTCAGTGAGGACTTGAACAGAACAGGCAAAATGGTGAAGATTGGAATCAATGGGTGAGTCTGCTTTTCCCCCTTTAGATGGGTATTTGATGGAAGGTCGGCAGAGTAAAAGTCCATTTGGATGTGTCGCAGACATCCTTATGGTTAGTGTCTGTACTGTCACTGAGGTGTACGTCCATCATGGCTGACCATTCTCTAATATTCTACCATCCTGGAGCGTGTCTGGGTCCTTTCTGTTATTTATATCCTCAGGCTGTGTCACGTCTGTCCCGTAGCGACCCTCTCTTCTCTCTCCTTTCCTCAGCTGTCACATTCCTTTTTTCTGTGTGTATTTATATACACATAACCTTTCCAGCAAAAGTTCAGAGGCCACTGAAGGCCAGTTTCAGGGAGCTCTGAGGCTATCTGTGCTCTCTCTAAACCTGCCACTGAGTGGTGGGGGAGGGGGGGGGGATTAGCATGATATGACAGGCACTTTAGCCAGACTAGCCTCAGGAAACCATGCCTGTTTGTAACATGAAACACTGGTGCCTAGACAAGGCTGTTAGTGAAGTATATCAACCTTTTTTATAAAGGATTGAAACTTAAGAGGTTGGCCTTAATCTAATCACCCCACACAAGGAGGAAATGGTCTGCCTTTATAACTAGCTACTGAAGTAGCTATGATTTGACAGACACCTTATGATTCGTGTGTTCAAAAGGGTTTTATTGCCTACATTGTTCCCCAACACTGATATCCCCCCTGGTGAACTGTTACTCTGATACATTCATATAGTGTCTTAGTTTAGCTAAGGGGGTGTGCTGACATGCGTCAGTGGTCAACCTAATATTGGCTCACGATTAGAAAAATTACAATTTAAGGTAATTGAATGTCCTCTTCTGGTTAGATTTACATAGCTTGGGCTATGTTTTACGTCAGTGTAGGACAAGAGCAGATCCTGGAACAGCTGGCAAGCTTTGTAATTGTTATGGCAACAGTTCCAAGCATCATTAACAGAATGTCATGTTGGCTATGCAAGGGGCTTGATTAGTTAGTTTGTGCAGATCAGCTGACTGTTGGAACTGACAGCAACTCAGACAGGAGTGTTGCAGTCCAGTTGACAATGGGAACATTAGACCCTGCGGTTGACTTGTCTAGATGGGCATCGTCACTATCAGTGGTGGGTTTGTTTAACCAGTAACTTCTAGATTAGGTCTCATTCACCATTACAGCTATAGGACTGCAAGGTATATATTCATTCCACTGAGCTTTATATCCATGGGGCTGCATCTGTGACACATATTATCCTTGTGAAGGTCTTAGACTTGTAAACTGACACTGAAAACCCTAAAATCATGATGATTTGGTTTGCTTTTTGTGAAAGCAACTAGAAGTTTTCTAATGCTGTATCAACGGTTGGGCTAGATACCTGTCCACTTCTGCCCTTGACCAGCTCCTTGTTCTCAATGTCTGCTGTCAATGCCAGTGTGGCTGAGCAGACTGCGTCCATATTAGGGATAAACATGGGCTTTGAGCTGCTAATGTCAAGTATTGTTATCTGTCAGACTTGGGCAGGCCTTGTATGGCTGGATTATTTGGTGTGGAGGATATACAGCTACTTTCCCCTAGTGGTCAAATGAAATGCAGTCACAGGGAGGCGTTCTTGAAAAGTTGCAGCACCATTGTTTGTATATATACAACAGACATGCAATGATTGTCGACTGTCATTCTCTCTTGTATTGCTGCTGCCCTTTACATATTGTATTTGTTTCTGGTCAGATTTGGCCGTATCGGGCGTCTGGTCACCCGCGCTGCTGCCTTAGGTGGCAAGGTAGAGGTTGTCGCCATCAACGATCCCTTCATCGACCTGGACTACATGGTGAGAGAAGCTGCTTTTATATGGAGGCAGATGTAAATGGGTTGGGGTGGTTTGGGTTCTGACTGTCTCTGCTCCTGTCCACAGGTGTACATGTTCAAGTATGACTCCACACACGGCGTGTGGAAGCACGGAGAAGTGAAGGCCGAGGGCGGCAAACTGATCATCGGCAGCATGTCCATCACTGTCTTCCACGAGTAAGTTCTCTCAGGCTGGCTGGTGGGCTAGTGTCATGTCTGGGTGTGCTCTGCTGGTTTGGGTTGTGATGGTGTCTTTTGTTCTGTGCTATCCAGGAGAGACCCAACTAACATCAAGTGGGCTGATGCTGGTGCCACCTACGTGGTTGAGTCTACTGGCGTGTTCACCAACATCGAGAAGGCCTCCGTAAGTCTCCCATGTTCTGGGTTCGGCCAGCAAACAAAATGCATAATTAAATGTTGACCTTTTCATGTGCTTTGAAACTGCTTTTAAAGATTTCTTGCTAAATGACCCTTTCCTCGTCCAGTTCCACCTGAAAGGCGGGGCCAAGAGGGTGATCATCTCCGCCCCCAGTGCCGACGCCCCCATGTTTGTGATGGGCGTGAACCACGAGAAGTACGACAACTCCATGACTGTTGTCAGGTAAGTGAAGGACGGACCGCCCTGTCAACGTCACATGTCTGTCTCTTCAATTGTGAAACCAAACGTGATCCGTTCTGCTTGAGTTCTTCAGTCTTTGCTTTGTTTCCACAGCAATGCTTCCTGCACTACCAACTGCCTTGCTCCCCTGGCCAAGGTCATCAATGACAACTTCACCATTGTGGAGGGACTCATGGTGAGGAGGGCCCTCTAGTGGCTTGAGGATGAAGAATGAACACCTTATCGATGTTTATCAACAGGCTTTCCTTGAAGTTGTAGAACTTGACGTTCACCCCTCCTCCCTTCAGAGCACAGTCCATGCCATCACGGCCACACAGAAGACCGTAGACGGACCCTCCGGTAAACTGTGGAGAGACGGACGTGGTGCCTCCCAGAACATCATCCCCGCCTCCACCGGTGCTGCCAAGGCCGTGGGCAAGGTTGTTCCTGAGCTGAATGGGTATGTTGACAGGGGTCCTTGACAAATGATTGTGTGGAAAAGGAGGTTGTACAATTTAGTTTCCTTCATATTAGGGTGTGGTCAAATGCACATTTAAATTTCTGTACTGTTGACTCTAACCTGACTGTTTCTCACAGTAAGCTGACTGGTATGGCCTTCCGTGTCCCAACCCCCAACGTGTCTGTGGTTGACCTGACTGTTCGTCTGGAGAAGCCCGTAAGCCCTTTAGCAAAATTGCACCACCTTTAGTGTGGCCTTGTGAAAGAGTTGGGTTCCCTGGACACAGGTCCAGTCTTCAAGCCTGCATTGAGCCCTGGTGTTGGCCTGTCATTCCCCAGGCCAAGTACGACGATATCAAGAAGGTGGTCAAGGCCGCTGCTGAAGGACCCATGAAGGGAATTCTGGGGTACACAGAGGACCAGGTAAGCACCTCCCTCTACTGCTTCCGACACCCTCATAGGGATCTCGGTGCATCCATGGTCTGACGTCATAAGATGAATCATTTCTCTCACCATGTGGATACATGCATGTGCAGAATATGTAGTACATGGGCTCAAACGGTAGGGGGCAGTGTCTTGCTGTATAATGAGCCGACCGCCTGACCCCTGTTCTTGGCCTGCTTGTCTCAGGTTGTGTCAACAGACTTCAACGGTGACTGCCGCTCCTCCATTTTCGATGCTGGCGCAGGCATCGCTCTCAATGACCACTTTGTCAAGCTGGTGTCATGGTGGGTATTCGCAGCTCGTTAAGGAACACCTGTACTACCGTTCACTAAATCTGTCCGCCTCGCCCACAGGTACGATAATGAGTTTGGCTACAGCAACCGTGTCTGCGACCTCATCCTGCACATGGCCTCCAAGGAGTGAGGTCTCCACCCTGACCTATGACCTTCTCCAGACCTGGACCCCACCTGAAGTCCACTTGAGAATGAACCCATAGATGAATTCAATAACATTTTTATATTAAGTCACCTTTTCTGTACTTTTGGAAGAACTGGGTAGGAAGACTGACTTTGCTTACGGAATGTGTCTTGACACCTGTGGTCTGCTGCACTGTCGTTGTCAACTTTGCACTGTCACAATAAAAGTCTGTGAATAAGTCTGGTTTGACTGAAAACGATGCCCAGATATTTGTACATTTGGTAATTATTTATACGTTTAATCACTGACGTTATTAAACTGTCTTCAGGCAGTCTTAACTTAATCGCGCCTTACATTACCGTCGTTTTTAAACCCGTCGATTAGGCAATATAAATTCTAAAACTGACTAGTGCAGGACAATTCAAATAAGTCTAACAGCCTATAAAATGTCGTTCACGAGGTCCTTCGAAATCCGTAGGTGCGCTTCTACTCCAGTTCCAACGGTAGTTATGAGCCGCAGTCCGTCGCTTATTTATTTCTGGCAGGCTGTTAATACTGCTACATCGCTGCTAGGACTACCCTTATACCAACACTAAAGTTAGTAGATGTTCCATGCTAGGTGCGTAGTTCATTTTTAATCTGGACAACACAGCATTAAAATTAAAAAACGCATCTTTGCTTATGCGGGACATATTTTTGTGGCATTGGCGCAGTTTCTTTGCCGTAGCCTTAGTCGTAAGTAAATCAAATACATTTCAACAGTAACTTATCTGTGTTAGGAATTAGCTGTCAAGCTAAATAAAGGACACTTTTCCATGCCGGATTTCGAGCATTTCAGATTTTCATACTCCAATATGAATCCGTTACTGGGGGAGAACGCCTTTCTGATGCAGCAGCAGCAGCATCAATTGACGAGCCAGTCAGTCTCCCCCACTGCAGGCCTGGACTATTACGGCGCACCTGAACCTGGATATATCTTGGGGGACAACACCGGCTTCGGACAGGACGGGCTATCTGGCCTGGACTTCGGTGCTTTCCCCCCATCGGGACTTGCATACCTGCATCTAAACAACTCCATGCACCGCACGCCTCCGCCCCCAGCCGCGATGGCGCTTCGGAACGACCTGGGCTCCAACATAAGCGTTCTGAAAACCCTTAATTTACGATTCCGTTGCTTTTTGGCCAAAGTACACGAGCTGGAACGTCGGAATAAAGCGTTGGAGAAACAGCTTCAGATGGCCTTGGAAAACAACGAGGACAGCGGAGACGCACCAGTGAAAAAGCCGGTGACCAAAGAGATGGGGGTACAGACCGGTTTCATCGGGCCTCTTCCCCTATGGCCCGGACACGTCCCAGTTCAGAACGCAAATAACCCCGCATACATGCCTGGAGGCCTGTTATCTCCTTCCCTTCACAGGCCTACCTCCCTCTCCATTGAATCCAACACTAGATCAATGCTTGCAAACTCAAATCCTAACCTTACGCTGACCGATTCCAATTCGAACCTCACTTCCAGTATCCCCGTCAGCCCGAGGACTCCAACGGACTCATCCAAAACTATCTCCAACATTAATGAGAGGTACGTCAGTTCAGGGACAGGGGTCTACAGTATCCCGCCTCCGCGCTTCCTACCGGGAAACCTTTGGTCCTACAACCACACCCGCCGATTTGACACGGGCAGAGAGGCCCGCGCAACGGTCCCTGGAGTGTCCTGTGCGCATTCGGACGGGGTGGGAGTGCAGATCGACACCATCACACCGGAGATACGGGCCCTGTACAACGTGCTCGCTAAAGTGAAACGAGAGAGAGACGAGTACAAGCGCAGGTGAGAAATGAAACTACCAGGCTCTGCAGTGATGTTGTTTGTCTCCATATGAGCTATAGAACCATAGACGCCGATGGCTTCATATCCCCATCACGATCATGACACTTTACACGAGGAGCAGATTCTGAGAATGTGTGGTAAGATTGGTAAACATTCAATTAATGTACACAGACATGACATGTAAGTCTGGAGATAGTGAGAAGAGGAGCAGGAGGATGATGTTTCTGGTGGTGGTGCTGGTGGTGGTGCTGATGTTGATGTTTCTTTCAGAACCAGAGGGATGGTTTCCAGTAGTCAGTAGGTTGTGTGATGATCTGTTCACTGAGGTCCTACAGTGTACAGTATTGGGTCTACCGTTAGAAATGTGTTATGAAGATGGCTCCAGACCCTGACACCAGGCAGCTTGAGATCTGACCAGAGGAAATAGTGTAGCCTGATGACTTAACAGCACCTTCATTATGCTCTCTTAGTAAGCAAGCCAATGCTATTCTCAGATATTGTGTATCCTATATGTGTTCTAAATGGAGTTAAAGCTAAATGGATACTGGAAATGGCAGGGTTATGCAAATGAACCAAATCCAAGAGGTTGTAAGAGGTTAAAAAGGATGTGTAGCCTCAGAAGTGTTTATATTCTTAAGTCTCTCCTTTTCATCTCTCTTAAATCCATTTAATGCTCCAAGTGATATGAATGCCTTTCAAGGCTTGTAGGGGATATAGTTCAAACATGCCCACCAGATGAGGGACCTGGAAGCCCAGTGGAGGATTATGATGACAATCAACAGGGGAGAAGTTCAAAACACTTGTTTTTTTTCTCACCTTATCACATGACCTGGCACACTCTCCTGTACCTCCTCCCCCTTTCTTTCCTGCTCTCTTTTTTCTGCCTTTCTCTATCTCCCTCTCCCTCTCTCACTGTCTCTTTCATCCACCTCACTCCTTTCATCGCACCCACCCACCCTCACACCCTTTCTTTCACTCCCTCTCGACCCCCCCACCCCCCCTCTCTCGCTTTCAGTTCTCTCCACCTCCACGCCATGCTCTCCTCCCCTCTGCGTTTGTCCCGGCACCTGCAATGCAGCACTGTAGCACTGTATTGAGAGTTGGGACCGCTAGTCGTGATGCCATCAGACAGTGTAGCTGCATCTCTCTCTCTCTCTCTCTCTCTCTCTCTCTTTCTCTCTCTCTCTCTCTCTCTCTCTCTCCCTCTCTCTGTAACTCACACTCATACAGACACACAATGTTAACAAAGACAGAACCAACACAATGATGCTCTTTCTTTTCTATTGAACACACATCCACAAACATTCCTCCCTCATTCTCCCCATCTCTCTCTTCCCTGCTCCTCACTCCCTCCCCCATTCTACCCTCTACCCCCCCCCTCCCCCCCGCTCTCCTCACTTCCCCCCCTCCATTCTCTCCCTGTCCCCTGTAAGCAGTCGTCCTGCTCTGCTGCGTCAGGGAGACTGCTGACATCATCGCAACGCCAGAGCCTGACATCAGTAACCTTCCATTAGGACCAGACTGCTCATGTTGCAGAGAGAAGGACCCATCTCTCTGTGACAATCAGCCTGTCTATGTCATGGTCAATACACACACTGTGTGGCTTATTAATGTCTCCTCTGTCACAGGGAGGGTCAAGGTTATTTTCTTAGGCTCACAAAATAGGTGTTTACCTTTTTTTCTGCTTAAGTGAAGATTCATTTAAATTCAATTAGAATAGTTAAACCTATGAAGAAAATATATTTTTCACTGCAGAAAGTTCTCTCTCTTGTATCACCATGTTCCACCATCTGGTTAGTGAGTGTTCAACATCACTGTCTGTTTAAAACAAGCTAAGGAGCTGTTTCAACACACCAAGCCAGTGTCCCTATAGAACACCGTGAACACACAGTTAATAGAATGTCTTACCGCATATCCACGTGAGCTGACTCAACAACCATCCTGCCCAGACACACACACACACACACACACACATGGTTCTGGCCTTCTGAGGGTTGAGGAGTGGGAGACTGATGGGGTGTTGCAGTGTGCTCTACATACGTACTGCATGTGCTGCCATTACGTAACCCAGCTGGCTGAGGGCGACATGCAGAGCTTGTCTGTTAAGGTTCAAACACTAGTTTGTCACTACAGAACTACTGTATGCAGCTGGCTGACTTCTGCAAAGTCCATTTGGCAGTTTCACAATGTGTGTGTGCATGTGTGTCTCAGATGGGAGGAAGAATACACAGCCAGGGTGGACCTGCAGGAAAAAGTTTCAGAGCTTGAAGAGGTAAATGTCCCCCTTTCATCTGCTGACTCACCTCCAACCTGTACACTTCCAACCTTTAAGACAGAAGGCCCTAACACAGTGTGGGTGTGTGGGTGTGGGTGTGGGCGTGTGTGTGCGTGTGTGTGTGTGTGTGTGTGTGTGTGTGTGTAGGACCTCCAGGAGAGCGAGGTGTGTCAGGATGAGCTCGCCCTCAGGGTCAAACAGCTGAAGGCAGAGCTGGTCCTGTTCAAAGGCCTCATGAGCAATGTGAGTAAAGAATTTGCCGATGAGGTGATGGACTCGAACCCTGGACTCACTTGTCATATTTAGCTGTTCTATTCATAGACATGCTTTATATTAGGGTTGGCAATCTTTTGGTACCTCACGATTTGATTCAAATTTATTCTTGGGGCCACAAATTGTTAGAAAATCAATTCACGATTTTTAGCAATTTTTTATAAAAATATTTATTTGACATTTGTGAATTGCTGGAAGACTGAACTGGGATTTAAATGTGAATCAATTTTTTCCCGACCCCCACTATATATAGGCCTGTAGCTGAATACTATGGTGTTATATACCTCTATACTAGGTCTGGAGATAGATTGGTACATTTACTTATCTGTTGTTTATTGTAACATTCCTTTTTAAGAATTTGAAGTTGAAGTGAATACATTGAATTCAATTGTTTTCGTCACACATTTAATAAGAAGAGGAGTTTTCTGAAAGCACAGCTGTATGCTGTTGAACACACTACACAAACAACCCTGTGAAGGTCTCTAACTCTCTCTATTCCTCTCTTCCCCTCCTTTTCTCCCTGGGTCTGTCAGAACCTGTCGGAGCTGGACAGTAAGATCCAGGAGAAGGCCATGAAGGTGGACATGGACATCTGTAGGAGGATCGACATCACGGCCAGGCTGTGTGACGTGGCCCAGCAGAGGAACTGTGAGGACATGATCCAGATCTTCCAGGTCAGAACCATAGTGTACAATCAGGAAACTATGAATGACATAAAGGACCGATGACATTAACAGCCATTGTAACCACCTGTTGAAGTCCTTTCTTTTGTACCTCTCCTCAGCACGTGGCCACGCCTCCTTCCACCCTCCGTCGTCCCCGTAAGCAGACGGCCCAGTCCGCCAAAGGCTGCGAAGGAGACGAGACTTTCAGTTTGTCTGAAAGTGAGGGAGGCGGGACCAAAGAGGACGATTCATGCAGCACGTCAGCCAATCAGATCAACGAGGAAATGCAGAGGATGTTGAATCAGCTGTGGGTTTCTGGGGTGATTGGCATGGGATGTTGGGGGTTGGAATTGTATACGTGATCTTGAATTAGTCATGATAATGTGTGTGTGTGTGTGTGTGTTAGTCGAGAGTGTGAGTTTGAGGATGACTGTGACAGTTTGGCCTGGGAGGAGACTGAGGAAACCCTGCTTCTGTGGGAAGATTTCCCAGGATGCACTCTGGGCGTGGAGTCCCAAGGCGAGGTAAGTCATCATGCCGTGTGTGTTCAAACAGATTAATCCTGAAGTCACTGTAAGGTGTGATAAGGTGTGTGTTGATAAACTGTAGGTATACACACACACATAGTAACTCGCACACATTCTGCCAAAACACTACGGCCAGACTATTTTTGACCTTGTAATCCATTGACATGTAATGCGTGTAACCACCTAGTTGACCAATTACTAGCTTTCTCACTTAGTCTTCTATTCTTGTCTCGATGGAAGTTTTTAAAGCTTTGTTACTGCTTTCTCTTTCTCCATGACACACACACGACAGCAGCAGGATGAGTCCATAGAGAAGGTGATAAAGGACACAGAGTCGCTGTTCAAATCCAGAGAGAAGGAGTACCAGGATACCATCGACCAGATCGAGGTGAGGGAGGAGTCAAGGGGATAGGGAAGGTTGAGATGAGTCACGTGTCTGTGTGTTAATGCTGTACGTTTCCTCTGAAACACAAACACTACATATCTGTGTGTGTTCTCCCCAGCTGGAGCTGGCTACAGCGAAGAGCGACATGAACCGCCACCTCCATGAGTACATGGAGATGTGCTCCATGAAGAGAGGCCTCGACGTCCAGATGGAGACCTGCAGGAGGCTCATCACCCAGAGCGGAGACAGGTACGACACTCTTCCTGAGGCAGTCAGGTACGACACTCTTCCTGAGGCAGTCAGGTACGACACTCTTCCTGAGGCAGTCAGGTACGACACTCTTCCTGAGGCAGTCAGGTACGACACTCTTCCTGAGGCAGTCAGGTACGACACTCTTCCTGAGGCAGTCAGGGAACGACACTCTTCCTGAGGCAGTCAGGTACGACACTCTTCCTGAGGCAGTCAGGTACGACACTCTTCCTGAGGCAGTCAGGTACGACACTCTTCCTGAGGAAGTCAGGTACGACACTCTTCCTGAGGCAGTCAGGTACGACACTCTTCCTGAGGCAGTCAGGTACGACACTCTTCCTGAGGCAGTCAGGTACGACACTCTTCCTGAGGCAGTCAGGTACGACACTCTTCCTGAGGCAGTCAGGTACGACACTCTTCCTGAGGCAGTCAGGTACGACACTCTTCCTGAGGCAGTCAGGTACGACACTCTTCCTGAGGCAGTCAGGTACGACACTCTTCCTGAAACTGAGCCCAGAGGCAGGTACGAGAACGACCACATACTCCCCGCCAGTTATTTCATGAAAACCTTTACCTGGGAACTTACAAGTACATGGGTAGGTAGAACCAGATGTAAACACAAGGTTGTAGATACTGATACTGATTCTCCACAAAGAACTTTGGCTCCCCTCTGACTAATTATCTCTGAGTCTGTTATATTTCTGACTGCCAAATTAAGAAATATCTTCTGAAAGCTGATGGTCAGGTTTTTAGATCCATGACTGGCCTCTTGGGATATTCACCCTGTCTCTCTGCCTCCTTCCAGTAAATCTCCCTGCCTCATCCCTGTGGCGGCTGAGGACTCTGAGGATGGAGAGAAGGAAGGGAAGAAAGCTCCTCCAGGACACTCTGAGAGTAACGAGTCCTGCTGTGGCACCCAAGCTACCGGCTGTGTCCCGTCGCTACCCTGGAGGAAGCCCTAACACTCGTCTCCAAATCTCCAAATATCATCTACACCGGGCTGTTTACAAGTCTTAAATCATGTAACCAGGAGACTCTCAGAGTCTTCCTAGTACCGGGACCTAGTGAAGCAGTGTCATTACTGCCCTCCTGTGGTTGGAGGTTGATACTACTCACTACACTGCAAGGAAATTAAATAGCACTTTAAAGGTATCCTATAATATGAAGACATGAGCGATACAAATGAACACTTTTGTTTATTTTGCACACTGCAACTAGCTTTACAGAGGGAGGTGCAACCTGAATGATTTGCACACAGTTTATGTTGATAAAGATGCCTTATTTTCCAGACACTGGCTGGTCAAAAAAGACAAAATGCACAATTAGAAATAACTGTACATCTTCAACCTTGTCAATGCAATGATCATCCTGTTGAGACAGGATTTAACAAGATTTAACAAGTTTTAATGCCAATGCAACTGCTATAAACCACTTCATTTAAAATATAACAATGCAGATAGCAATAGTACAATGTTTTAGAAAGATTAAGTGCATTCAATTAAAAACAACTTGCTGTTGTTTGATTAATTAAATGTTAGTTTCCCCCCCATCTTAATCTTCATCCCAATAATATGCAGCCACAAGCCAGTCACTCGCCCTGCTCCTTTAATAGCACACATGCAGTGCTAATTTCAGTACACTGCAATCCTGGATCCATTACTCAACAATAACACAATCACCAACAGTCTGAGGATACAAACGCAAAGATATTGAATGTTTTGTAACATAACCCATTGAGTGCAGTTTTGAAACTAAAGCCAGATATCCTATAAGGTTATAGGACAAAAGTGACATTTAAGAAATAGGAACCATTAATGTCGAGGGGTCCTGATGTAGACCTAAACTTGTCTCTACTGGCCTCGGTAGCCTCTGGGCTGATGATGTCACGCCCTGTTCTCTCCACCACAGTAACTACAGCTCTGCTGGCCAGGACAGAGCAGAGCAGCTCACCATGGTAGGACAGTCGTAGGACTAGAAGGTTTAGTGTAGATGCAGTCCCTGATTAGGAATCCACCCTCGAATTTCCTGACACATCAAATGCATAGTATTTTATTATAATCATTTATTTACATTTTGAAAGAATATTTAAAAATGTGTGTTTTGCTTCCTCGATGTACAGTTTGTAAATCCAGGCTTGTGAAGCTGCTCAAACCTGTGTAATCAACAGCAAGGCTGTATAAAATGCTGAAGTGTGTAAGCTTTCACTGTCGATGTTAATGAATGTAAATATCATGTACAGGGGAACACACTGTAGAACAGAAATGTACAATGTATTTAATCACTGAGGGGAGGCAATACGACTCGAATGGAACTCAAATGTTAAGGGAGCTAATATCTAAAGTGTGCACAAATATGAAAAGAATCTGTACAGTAGGTGTGCATGTCTTGTCAGTGTGGGTGCTTCTGTGTCTGTATGTATAGCAGTGTGGTGGAAGTTCACTTGTTCACCTCCTTGGGCAATCAAAAACAACAACACTTTTCTACAATAGCAACATGAATATTCACTTACTATAGTCTGTCTTAAGTCTAGACTTTGCTCATGAGAGTCCACGGAATGTACAGAAACCACAATGAAACAAAGCATAAAAAGTACAAAAGCAACAAATTAATCTACATAGCCGGCAACAGACAACAAAAACTCTTCTTTATCCAATATCATTGCATTCAGTACAGTTGAGCAAGCAAGTCAACTTTTGAAAAGATTAATACATGTACGTAAAACATAAAAAAGACTTTGACAACTGTTGTGTGAATGATGAAAAGATGGTGGCTTAGTGTTTGTGAGGTGAGGAAACTTTACTTTCAGTCTCAGATATCCATCCTGTGGCAGGGACAGTAGTGACAGATGTGAGCTGACTGTGTGTGTACCAACCTCTACCATCATGGAAACTGGAAACAGAATAAAAGGACTTGAATGAGTGTCTGGTCTGACTGAGGAATTTGTCTTGACTTATTTCTATTTATGTTGCCCCTCCAGACAATCTCTGTCTCTTTCTCTCTTTCTGTCTCCGTCTTACTTTCTCCCCCTTTGCTCCCTAATGGTCTTGTAATTCTCTTTCCTCAGAACTAAGCAAGAACAAAGTGAAATGGGGAAAACAGCGCAATAGCTAATCAATGAGAGAGAGCCAAAACAGCATAAAGAGACCATTAGGGAAAATCCAGTGCTATTTCAGCAGGAAGGATCTATTGCACGCAGCTCAGCAGAGGCCTTCCCACTGGAGCAGAAAGGAGTACCATTCGGAAGCTGGAAGTTAGTCTGCAAGGGGACTTTGAAAGGCTGTGTGTTGTAGCTGGGTACTGATGTGCTGAGTCTGTACTGGTATTGAGCTCCACTCCTCCTTCATATGCTTCCAACACACCTGATTCAAATGAATGGGTCGTTATCCAGCTCTGCAGAAGCCTGCTTATGACCATTCACTTAATTCAAGTGTTTTGGAGCAGGGAAACATCTAAAACATGCAGGACAGGGGTGCCCTGAGGACCAGGGTTGGGAACCACTGTTCTAGGAAATGAACGTAAACACTTTGACTGTTGGTGGTATTCTAACCCTAACTCTAACTCTGATAGTACACTGACTTCCTATCCAGATGCCACTGTGCAAGAATATCCCCAGGCCTGCACAAGCTTCCAGGGAAAACTGTGTGTGTCTGGGTAACAAAAAGAAAGTGCAGGTGTTACAAATAATCTAAAGCACAGTACCTCCATTCTCTTTGCATACATTTTTATAATAGTTGTAAAAATGTGCACTGCAGTTGTCATGTCATTGAAAACTATTGTGTAATTATATAATCTGAAATTAGACGTTTAAAATCAAGTTGTTTTTCCAAGCATCGATTGGGACTCATTCAGTCAACCGTCCCTACTACAGATGCAAACTGCCGTGCGTGTCGCGACAAACGTGCGTCAAACTGTCTCGTAAGGTTCTATCCTCACCGGCCTCAACCCGCTCTTACAGTTATATAAGGGGTGTGTGTTGAGAAAGTGAAAGAACGCGTTTGAATTTAGTAATGTTTTTTTAATTTTATATATATTATTCTCTGATCTGGAGCAACCTTAGTCTCTCTCTCTCTCTCTCTCTCTCTCTCTCTCTCTCTCTCTCTCTCTTTGAACCTACACGCTCCCCTTTTGCTCTCCCGTTACCTCGGATTTAAACCACTGAGCTGCGTTCCACAGAGATGTGAGTAAACGGAATTGTTCTTTTTTAAATTTACAAATGGTAGTACACATTAACATTTCGCTGTTTTCTATGGCATTATAACTGTAAGGGGATCTTGTATTTTAGTTTGTTTTACTGATGTCAGGTAGTTACTTTACGATGTAATTATATTTTATATTTGTTTATCTTGTAGCTAATCAAATGCTTCACTTAACATTTTTAGTTTTAAATGATAATACAGAAATACAAACTGTCACAAACAGTCTCAATATCGGTGCCAAAATGAGTCATTCGCTATGACTAATGACTCATCAGCGTATTAAAACAATGTCAAATGTACGATTGTAAATCAATATTCCGAATAATTTCTACTTTATTTGTGGTACTTTATTTGTGGTAAGTGCTCATCTGGGTATCCATCTGGCATGTTTATCGTTCTACACATTATTTTGTGAAGCGCTGTCTCCGATGTTTTTCAACTAATCTCACTCCATTTTGTTAGTGGAAAACCAAGCCTGTCTCATTCAGATTTAAATGTAAATGTGATTCTCGGTCGTGAATATAAGAAAAAGTTCTGACAGCGTGTCAAGGCCTCGTATTTATGTCGATGTCTTAACATTGTCTTGTCTAGACATAATTTTGTGATGTTATCCAATACCATAAGGGTATAGTCCCAACCAGATGTATAATCCCTTTGACGTGTTAAAATATTATTTATCAGTGTATTCCTTTTCAAATAGGCCTGAGTTGTGCAGGATTGCATTGTAGACTCACTGTCTCAGTGGGGCTGATGTCATATCCAAAACTCTCTGTCATTCTCTTCCAGCAGGTTATCAACTATAGGGTTATTTCAACAAAGGATGCTATCACACATGCAATTGATAATGTTGTTGTGTGATGACTCTCTCCCAACTTCTTTTCTGCTTCACCCTCCCCATACCTCTACACACACCTTTCCAGGTCTACTCCAGAAGCATCCACCCCGGGGACACCTGGGGCCCCGGAGGGAGAGGGGGGGCCACCAGCCCCGGCCCCCAACCTCACCAGTAACCGACGACTACAGCAAACCCAGGCACAAGTGGACGAGGCAAGACCCAGTTTGTGTTGTGTGTGTGTGTGTGTGATGAGAAGAATGAAATGATCATTGGAGTCATAGAAAGAAAGGGATGAAAGGGTAAAGGGAAGATAAATTAAAAGATGAGGGGATGGATGGATGGTGAAAGATTATTTGGAACAACGGATAGGGTGATTGTTCAAGGGAATAATGATGGTTGGAGGAGGAGAGAGGTCAATCATTGGCCAAGAGGAGATACATACCCACGGCTGCTGTCTGTGCCCGTGACTGACATCACCAACAGTCAGAAGGAGTGTTTCACCCTCTGGACACACAGTGGCCCTGAGGTTTCCCTCTCAGATCCGTTATCATGTGTTCTTCAGCAATAACCATGACCTGTCACATCACAGGAAAAATCCCTGGGCTAAACGATGAGGCACTCAACGACTGTCAACGATGCTGATCTGTAGCCTTTTGAATACATGGTCCTGTGGAATGTCGATGTCCATATTATACTCACCCCTCCTGTGGTCTCTGAGAATCTTCGACCAGTGTGTTGCTGATTGCTGACCAACAGTCCGTTGCCCCCTGCAGGTGGTGGACATCATGCGCGTAAATGTGGACAAGGTTCTGGAGAGGGACCAGCGGCTCTCTGAGCTGGACGACCGGGCCGATGCCCTGCAGGCCGGCGCCTCACAGTTCGAGAGCAGTGCTGCCAAGCTCAAGAACAAGTACTGGTGGAAAAACTGCAAGGTGAGTGTGTGCGTGTGTGTACATGTAAGTGTGAGAAAAAGACAGTGAGTGGGTAAGTGAGTGAGTGTGTTTGTTGCAAGCCAGTTTATAGATGTAGGCAGAAGGTCTGAATATAAGTTATTACACCATATATGTAGTCTGAACCACAGTAATTGAGAATGAGACCAAATAATTTCTGAAAAGGACGCAATCTCCCAAAGGACAGATATTAATTAATACCAACAATTTGTAAGATAACCTTCAAGTAGGTCAGGCCTTGAACCATTAGAACAACTTTGCGGTTTTATGCTGAGGCTTGCACAGTGCAAGCTACCATGACGTAACATATGAGCACATTATGAGAAAGTGCTCCACAGGCAGCCATTTTGTATAAACCAGCTCCCCTTTACACAAACACATACGCCCAGTTTTTTTTGTAACTGTCTCTGTTCTACCTGTGAGTCCTGGTTGTGGTCTGGTGTCCTGTGTGTTTTTGTGACTGTGCCTGCCTCGCCACTGAGGGGCTCCATCTTAGGCCTCTGAATTTGTACACTGCTCTCTCCTTCCTACTCACTTAACATATTAGATTTCCAATCTTTCCATCCAACTATCTGTCAATCCCTCTCTCTCACAGTATGAAAATATAAACCTAACCCGTCCCACGTCAATCCTCCCCCTCTTTCTCTCTCCCTCTCTGTGCTTCTGTTCTCTCTCTCTCTCTCTCTCTCTCTCTCTCTCTCTGTCTCTCTCTCTCTGTCTCTCTCTCTCTCTCTCTCTCTCTCTCTCTCTCTCTCTTTCTCTGTGGGCACAGATGGCTGGCTTGTTGCCCATCCAATGAGATGTCTCCGTAAGGGAAGGGGGAGGGGGCAGGTTAGAAAATCTCAATCTGGATTACAGAGGGGACAGGATTAAATCCCAGCTGTGGCTCGTGATGCAACCCCCCCAATCATCAACCCTCACTCATGCTCTCCTCTCTCAAGCTCTCTTCCTCTCTCTCTCTCTCTCTCTCTCTCTCTCTCTCTCTCTTTCTCGGACTCTCTCTCTCATTCCTTCTCCCCCATCATGCTCTCTTTTTTCTTTTTCCTGCTCTCTCTTTGTCTCACACACATACACTCAAACAGTCTGTCCCATTCTCCCGAATGTTTTTCACCCATGATCTCTCTCGTGTACACACACACACAAGTATTAATCACACGCTAAAGTTTCTGTCACACATGCTAGGTCATTTACAATCAACCCCGCCCCCTTCACTCTAACCCCTTGTTGTCCTCTAATCCTTGTCATCCGGTCCCCGCCCCCATCATCAGTTATTTCACTTTTTGCTCCTATTTAATATCATCCCTTCATCCCTGGCTCAGGCAGTATTTATATCCTTCCATCATGGCTCCTATCTAGGTGTGATGTATGAGCACACCTCTCCTTCTCAGCCCAGGCTGCTGCACCTGCTTACATGGTCCACCAACCTGAAGCCAGCACTTAGAAAATCAACATGAAGTACTGGACCAGTGGTTCAATAGCATGGGATGTGTGTGTATGTGGTTGTGTGTATATGTATGTTGGGTAAGAGAGAACATGTAGAATGTATTGAGCTAAAATCCTTTTAATTTTCTGTTTTCAGATGATGATTATCATGGCAGTTATAGGTGTTATATGCGTGGGAGTTGTCTTCTGTGAGTATCCTAGTTTATAAACTCAGCAACAGTTTACTTATGTAATTCATGTCTGTGGTTTATTGTATTACATGAACCAAATATGACAGATTTTTTACAATTTCCTCTTTTCTTCTCATGCAGTGTATTTCTTCTATTGAGCGGGTCTCAGCCATACAGAACAGACAAGCCTTTTTCCTCTTTTTAGTCTCTTCATCCCTGTCTCTGCCCTCTTCCGTCTCCTAATCCTTCCCTTTTCACTGATGCCTGCCTCCTCAATGTACATTTTCTGTCATTTCATAACCATGTATGAAGGACTGACTGAATGCGTTTTCCAGAGTGCTCTTGATGTCTCCACCTCATTGTTGCCCCTCCCTCTCTGATGACTCTTTTTAGACTCGAATGTGTGCTCCTGCCATGGTGATGCCATGTTTGTAATAGTGTGTAGTGTTTTAACTCGTCTTGTGAACCTCCATTTTCCTGTCTAGTCATTCTGTGGGTCTGTGGTCACTACGTACACACTAGCATATCTCGCTCCAATGTGATGTGGTTACTGTAAAGAGAAATGTTTTACATTACACTGAGAGAAAGGAAGGATGAAGTGACATTATCCAATACTGAACTGGGAATAACACTCTCTATTCTACAGACAATTGTCTGTCGACAAGTAATCGTCTGTATAGAATTCCAAGTTAAGTCTGAGCTTGATGGAATATTTTTGATAAGTGGCTTTGATTATATATCTGCAAAAGCAAAAGCTATTTCCTTGGCTTGTGCTTGTTCTAATAAAGGCATGAATCACATTGTGTCATTGTGTTTATTCAAGAAAGTCTACTTAACATCCTTGTATTTTGTGAATAAGTTCTTAGAAATCTTTTAGCAAACTTTCAATTCTTTTGTAAGTATGATTAGAAGGTGGTGTAGTGGTTGAGAACAAGGGCCTAAACCACAACGATCTGGGTTCAAATCCAGCACAGAGCGTAGGGCCTGACACATCCATGGGCCCAGATCCTGTAACCACGGCACACTCCCCGACTGTCCAGATCCCCTCTCCCAACTGTCTTTCCAGGTACCCAACCAGGAAAGGCTTAACCAAGAGTCTAAAAATACATTTACCTTCAGTTTTATTTATGTTGAAGAGTAAAAAATGGAGCTGTAGGAAAATCCTTCAGCCAGGTTTGAACACAAGACCCCTCACACAGTAGCCCACATCCTTAACCACTGAGCTGTCATGGATCCTAACAATGTCCACTTAACATTTAAATTTGACATTGAACTATGTAGTTGTAACAACCTGCAGAATTGGGGTGTCAGAAAACCAGAAGAAAGCAGGGTTCCCCTGTTTGCTCACTGGGTTAGTGTACATGCTCT
Organism: Hypomesus nipponensis; assembly: GCF_054491055.1. Classification (NCBI taxonomy): domain Eukaryota; kingdom Metazoa; phylum Chordata; class Actinopteri; order Osmeriformes; family Osmeridae; genus Hypomesus; species Hypomesus nipponensis. The sequence goes on along the minus strand of NC_140364.1, from coordinate 8,548,504 downwards.
TTCAGACATGCTGGGGCAGTACCGCAACAGCCTGGGTTCAAATTTTAAATTGTTCATTTTAACTTAAAGTTTGTAATAACTTTCTGCAGCCAGCATTTTTGGAAATGAATGAGGGTAAACCTTTTTTAAACCTGACTAAATTAAATTTAAGATCTGTGATGAAAATGTGTTCGTTTTTAAGACAATTTAAGGCTTTAAATTTAAAGTTCAGAATTTTAGACTTTTAAAGACCCCATGGGAACCCTGTTGTATCGATATTGTAGGATCATAAGCCTAAATATATGTTCTACACAGCCCCATTAATATCGAGCCCCCAAATCCCCATTAATAAGCAGCAAAATACTTTATTACATATTTTTATTTAGGTCCCAAAAAACCATCATAATAACATTATATCAATAATATTAATACAGAAATTGAAAAAAAAAAAAAAACAGAAAAAAAGACAAAAATAAAATAGCATTTATTTCCACAGCGTCCAAGGGTCAGCCAATAGAAACTCTGCAAGTCCGTATGTAAAGGTAAAAGGGGTGTGGCTTCAAGCTTGGGTGGAGTCATCGTCTGCTGCGCCAATCAGGAATGTCGAGGTGGTGAGGCGGGGGGGGTGGTTAAGGGAGGGGGAAGGGTCACTCCTAGGCCAGGCTACTGCTGTGACATCTGCAGAAGAGAGAGGGAGATTACTTGGTTACACAACATGGTCAACACATAGATCAGGTGTGTGAGTCAGGTGTCTGTCTGTATATCAAGATATCAAGTGTGTGAGTGAGTGTGTCAGCTGTCCGTACCTGCTGAGCATGTACCTGCTGGCTCTGTGTCTCTGGTCCCCTGCTGGCCAGCCGGCTCAGGATGTTCCTCTCCGACATCTGCAGCCTGACAGCAACAGGAGGTATCCTGGCGATTGTTGCTGGGAGACGGGTCACGTCCGCCTTCATGTCGCTAAGTAGCTCCTCCAGCTGCTTCAGCACTGAGAACAGGAAGGTACAGGGACACCAGAGAAAGGGCAGGGGGACAAGATCAGTCAAGATTGAAGGCTTTTTGGTCCAGTCAGGAGTGCTCCAAGCCTAACAGGGCATTTCATAACCATGTATGAAGGACTGACTGAATGCGTTTTCCAGAGTGCTCTTGATGTCTCCACCTCATTGTTGCCCCTCCCTCTCTGATGACTCCTTTTAGACTCTGTGTGCTCCTGCCATGGTGACGCCATGTTTTTGTAATAGTGTGTAGTGTTTAACATTCACCTGTCGCATGCTTGTCAGAAAAGCAAGTTTGCCATAAATGGACTATGGAGACAACTGCCAACTTGAGTGAGTGATAGAAATGACGACATAGCTAGTGCTGCCATAACCAAACGACAGAGCTTACAAAGACTTCAGAGAAAGAAGCGGTCATTGCGCTGGCTACCTTTGTGCAGGACGGCGTTGGCCGGCTTGTTCCCAGACATGGACTCCTTGCTGAGGTGCTGGTGGGACTCGGCCAGGCACTCCACCTCGCTGAAGCGCGTGTTGAGGGCCATGGAGGGGTGGGAGGGGTCCTCCGACATGTTGAGGTAGGCTGCCCTGCGGAGCTGCTCCTCTATCACCAGGGCCTGCTCCAGGAGCTGAGGAGAGGGGGAAGGGGAAAAAAGACATGTTTTTAGGCTGGGATGGTCAACACAGTGTCACAATAAACGTTGGCACCATTGGAGCAGCTATCTCGCTGTCCCCTCTGCTTCATCCCTCCCCTCTTCCCTCCCCGGGGAGCGTACCTTGAACCTCCTAGCCAGGAACTTGTTCTTGATCTCCAGGAAGTTGCCTCGGTTCATCTCGCCCTTGAAGGGCTCGTTGAGGATGGCGTACTTGACGTCGTTCTGGATGTCCTGCCAGCGTGCGTAGCCGTGTCTAGGGGGCACCGGAGTCAAGGGTGCTAACACAGGCCTGGAGCCATGGGGAACGCAACTAAACACACTCGAATAAGAGCTACGGCTCACCATCCACTGTTGGCATCGGCTACTTTAATGTGTTGATGTTCTAAACTCCTAATCAAACAGACCACTATAGGGATGATTCACCAGCATGCTGCAGCTCCTGCTGACTGACGTCAACAAGCCGTTTGCAGGCTGGTCTCTTGCAGAACGGTTCGGTACAAGACGGACCTCGGCCAATTAGAAAGGATACTGTATGATGCCAGCCAGCAGCCAGTAGTCATGGCGACGATGCCAAATCTCATTGGTCTTCTTGGTGACGGTGGCAGCCCTCTCCTCGTTCTGCCACAAGGAGTGCAGCTCTGCAGAGATGGAGGGATAGAGGTGAGAAGACGATTGAGTGACAGAAAAAGCATTAAAAAGTATTTAGATGATGCTAGGAAATCTGTGGGAATGGTAAAGTGTGTGTGTGTGTCACATGCCAGGCCTGGCCTCACCTGTGAAGCCTCCGTCTGCGATGTTGAACATGAACCTCGTCTTGGCCTTCTTCTTCTCCTCGCTGCCTCCGGCCGCCGCCACCACGGCCCCGCCCTCCTTGACGCTGTCTCCGTTCGGCAGCTTGGCCGGCTCCTCCGTCTTCACGCCGTCCTTCTCCTCCTTTTGCTCTGGAGGACGAGACGCAAAGAGACCGGGGTCAGAAACTGAGGGCGCACAAGGGCTGGGGAGTTTCATCATGCACGCGTGTATAAATAACAGCCAGAGAGGGGGAGAGAGCGAGAAGCAGTACCTTTCTTTTCATCTGTGGCAGGAGTGGTGTCCATCTTTTCAGCCTTCTCGTCTTTCTTCTCCTCTGCTATTGACAAAAACAGAAAGACAAATGGGAATTGGTTTCAAGATGTACAACTACATGCTCCAGATACATTTCACCAACAGGATGGAAGACGGTACCTTTGGCCTCGGAATCTTCCGATTTGACCTCCGACCCCTCCGTCTTGGTTTCAGCTGGAGACTTGGTCTCCTCCGCTCCCTCCACCATCTTCTCGGCAGTCTCTCCATCTTTCTCTTTGTCATTCTCCTTGTCCCCCTCTTTCTCCTTCTCCTTCTCCTTCTCCACCATGTCCGTCTCCATGGGCTCCTCTCCCTCCTTCTCCTCCTTCTCCTCCTTCTTCTCTTCCGGAGAGGGAGTCCTCTCGTCCTCGTCAGGGATGGCAATCACCTCAGACTCGTCCGTCTTGCCGGGCTCCTTGCCCTCCTTCTCGCCCTCTCCCTCCTTCTTTGCCTCCTTCTCTCCATCCTTCACGGCCTCCTCCGTCTTCAAGGCGTCGTCAGCTGTGGGGAGGAAGATTGTCGTCGTCATCATCAATGCCACCAACACCCCCACCCTCCATCTGACAAACATCCATCAGGCTCCCTCGTGGCTGGGATCCTCCGTCCCAGACCCCCATTCTGGGAACATGATGGGGAGGGGGGGGGTTACCTGCAGCGGGTGTGTTTGGCTGGGTGTCTGCAGGGGTGCCGGTGGTGGAGGGTGTTTTGGGGGCTGGGGAGGGTGAGCAGACACAGGGGATGGGGGTTAAGAGTGGCACGGGGGGGGGGGGGGGGGGGTGGAGGTGTAGGAGCCAGGAAGGAAGTGGCAGGGGTTGAAACAGCACTGTGGCAGAGTGCTGAGGAGTTGGAAAGAGGGAGGACAAAACAGAATAGAAGAAGACAGGTGGAGGGGGGACCATACTGTGTGTGTGTGTCAGTACCTGTGGCAGGGGTGTTGGGCTGGGTGTCTGCTGGGGTGCCTGTGGAGGGGGTCTTCCCTGGGGAGTCAGGGTGGGCGGCGGCAGCAGCAGCCTTCTTACTCTCCTCCAGCTCCATCATCCAGGGCATGGACCACTGGCCGTTCACGTGCTCAAACTCCTGTACCTGGAAAGGACCGGAAGGTTAGGCTCAGATACCACAACACAGCAGATCAGGACAGAGGTTAGGGGTATCGGCATCGTTTCAAATGCACGTTTACCTTTTTGCGGATCAGCGACATCACGCCAATGCGCGTGAGGACGTGTTGCCGCGACAACCCCTCGCGCGGGACGCCGTCGGCGAAGGTTTCTGCTCCGTCGGCCCCGGGCTCACACAGGTGCCGCATGAAGAGAGACACGTACGCTCTGGAGAGAGAGGGGGGGGAGAGAGAGAGGGAGGGGGAGAGAAAGAGGGGGGGGGGAGAGAGAGATGGTGGTTATGAAGGAAAGCAGAAGCAATGCGTAAAAAGAAACATTCATTCGGTTTCTTAACAACATCGTCTGCTGTTAGTGGTGTTCTATAAAGGGCCTTGGTGCTCCAGAAGCTCGGTGTGGCTGAGTGGGCTGGCGTTCTTACTTGAACTCCTTCTCAGACTTCCCTCGCAGGTCTCTGACCAGCCACTGGGTGGTGAAGGCGTCCTGAGGGGGCATCCCATAACGCATCACTGCGTTCAGGAAGGCCTTTCTCTGGCGCGCGTTGAAGCCCAGCACCTGGACAACAAGAGCAGGACCAGGGCTTACAGCTGGCTCACACACACACACACACACACGCGTCCGATGCAGTGATATACCAGGCTGATGGAAAGGATTTGTCTGCTGAATGACTAATGCAGGTTTCATGTTGTGTACGAGCACCCACCTCTATGTTGCCTCCCACTCTGGCCAGCAGGGGGGGTAGTGGTTTGTCCCGGTCGTTCCTCAGGCCCTTCCGGTTAGGCCTGCGGGAGTTGGCTGGAAACACACACAGGCACACACGGGTCACGACAGGTTCACCTGAACCAACGCTTGGGTCCTCACCCCAACACAGTCCGGGGAGGAACACCTTGAGAGGGGGCAGTGACATCACCCCACTGAGACCTGGCCTGCACGAGCACACCAGGAAGTGACACGCCGGGAAAAACTCACTTCCTTCTGCCCTCTCGTCGAAGTCCTCGTCTCCCTCCTCGGACGCCACAGAGTAGTCGGAGTTATTGTCGGACTGGTCGTCCTGCCAGTCCGCTGAGGGACAGAAACACACACAGCCATGTCAGCCCCCACGTCTAACACAGCGCACGTCTACAAGGAGAACACACACACACGACAGCCAAACAGTCAATGTTTGGAAACCGTTCAAAAGCAGTGGCGTCTCCTGGCAAGGAGAAGATAAGCAGTGTGTTGACAGAGCTCGGAGAGCTGGAAGGGGGAGGGGCTTGACATGACTCCTGACAGACATGGGGGGGTGTGGCCCTCTGCTTTGTACACGCGCCCAACTGGGACAGGCACAGAGGGAAACAGGACACGCCCGCAACAGCTATTCGCACACAAACAAATCTTCCCTTCACATCTCCCAGGAAGCTAGCTATGTCAGACACTGTGGCTTTGTGTGTGTGTGTGTGTGTCTATATATGCGGGGGCGGGCAGGAGCCGGCATTTTCCTCTTTCTGGTGAGATCATGGCGGCCACACAGAACATGGTGTGTGGTGTAGTTCAACCAGACAGGCGTGGAGTCCATGCTGTTGTTACTTTGGAAGCCGTTTGACTTGATACCAGGGTGATCCTCGGGCATCGACAAGCTTTGACAGCCTACGTCGAGTTTGCACCGCGTTTTGAATGCGGCGGTCAAACGTCACAACCCATGCAAGGACGTCACTCACACACCTGAGCCACAGAGATGTACTGGACACATGCGCACAAAGAAACGTTGTTCACACGCCAAATACATTTGAGGGAAAAGCATGAAGCAAATGGAATAAGTACACACACACACACGCGCGCGCCCTCGCTCACACACCCCGCCCGCCCGCCCGCCATCCACACACAGACATGCGTGTAAGGTAAGGAAGCGTCGCCGCGTCGCCATGGTTACCCCGTCTACTACCTCGGTCCTCCTGGGAGCCGTCGTTGTAGTTGACCTGCTTGCGGATCCTCTTGCCCTTGCCCAGGTTGCGGGCCAGGTCCTCCTGCTGCTGCTCGTAGTGGTGCCGCAGCAGCTTCTCCCAGTAGTCTGGATCCACGCTCTCCTCCTGCTTGATCACCTCGCGCTGCACCTCCTCCTCCTGGAGGGAGGGGGGGGGGGTTAGAGATCAGTGGGAACTGGATGGGAACCCATGTTCTAGTCTTCATTGACTGAGGTTAATGTAAATTTTTTTTAAGTTACTAAGAGTTAAGGGGATTTGAAGACACTTAACGTCCACATACATACACACACACGACTTCCAAATCACACACACACGGATACCATACAGGAAACCGGACCTGCCAAATACTCGCAGAAGACGCATGCACATGGCACTCTACCCTCCCTCTCCGTCAAACAGGCAGAACTCACCGCCTCCTCCTCGTCTTTGACCACGTATTGGGCCACCTTGAAGGAGCTCAGGTACTCATTCATGCTCTGGATCTCCGTGTCCTCCGTGGCGCTCTGGTTGCGGTCCAGCAGGCGGTCGATGGCCTTGTCGTCATAGTGGATCACGCTGCTGTCCTCCTCCTTGTTGTCTCCTGGTGGGGGGGGGGGGGAGAGGCCGTCTCATCAGCATAGTCACCGCGTCACACTACCAATACATTCACTGGCTCATTCAGCCCCGGAGCTGGGGCGGGGCTTGTACAGCAGACGTAGAGACGGAGCAGCAGCGTCCTGGCAGCTGGGACCCACCCTCTCCCACAGACCCACCCTCTCCCAGAGACTCACCCTCTCCCACAGACCCACCCTCTCCCACAGACCCACCCTCTCCCACAGACCCACCCTCTCCCACAGACCCACCCTCTCCCAGAGACTCACCCTCTCCCACAGACCCACCCTCTCCCAGAGACTCACCCTCTCCCAGAGACCCACCCTCTCCCACAGACCCACCCTCTCCCACAGACCCACCCTCTCCCACAGACTCACCCTCTCCCAGAGACTCACCCTCTCCCAGAGACTCACCCTCTCCCACAGACCCACCCTCTCCCACAGACCCACCCTCTCCCACAGACTCACCCTCTCCCAGAGACTCACCCTCTCCCAGAGACTCACCCTCTCCCACAGACCCACCCTCTCCCAGAGACCCACCCTCTCCCAGAGACTCACCCTCTCCCACAGACCCACCCTCTCCCAGAGACCCACCCTCTCCCACAGACCCACCCTCTCCCACAGACCCACCCTCTCCCAGAGACTCACCCTCTCCCAGAGACTCACCCTCTACCAGAGACTCACCCTCTCCCACAGACCCACCCTCTCCCAGAGACTCACCCTCTCCCAGCTCGTCCTTGAAGAGCTCCTCGGTGCCGAACTTCAGGATGTCGTCCAGCTCCTGTTTGGACATGGAGCCCGTCTTGGAGCCCAGGCCGGGCCGCACCACCAGGTGGGTCAGCATCATCTTCTTCTTGGCCACCTGGGGGACAGGGACGGGGGGTTACTTGCGGGGGAATCCCAGGTGAGTGAACCAACAACTCCACCTTTCCTTGTTAGAGTTGGACTCGTTGATAGTCTTGAGGGATCAATGAGTTGACTGGATGTCTACCTGAGTGATCCTCTCCTCCACCGAGGCCTTGGTGACGAAGCGGTAGATCATCACCTTCTTGTTCTGTCCGATACGATGGGCTCTGCTGAACGCCTGGGGAGGGGGGGGGACACACCATCAGTTTCTAGAACCTTCCACAGACGCAATCGCTGCACACGAGGAGCGTAAACTAGACGACAAGACACTAATCTGTAGTAAAAACTGATTATTAATGAAGTGAGCTGGGGCGTAGGTTGTGGTAGGTTCCGTGTGTGTGTGTGTGTGTGTGTGTGTTGACACCTACCTGGATGTCATTGTGGGGATTCCAGTCCGAGTCGTAGATGACGACAGTGTCGGCCGTGGCCAGGTTGATCCCCAGCCCTCCTGCTCTGGTGGACAGCAGGAAGGCAAACTGCAGCGCTCCCGGAGCTGGCACACAAACACACAGGCCATGAACCCCCCAGCTTCACACACACACACTCTAAACTAAACAACACGGCATAACCGACGTGTGCTGTCCGCCAGCTGGCCAGCCGGGTGCAGGAGGCGTGCGAGTCTCACCGTTGAAGCGGTCGATGGCCTCCTGTCTCATGCCGCCAGTGATTCCTCCGTCGATCCTCTCGTACTTGTAACCCTCGTTCTCCAGGAAGTCCTCCAGCAGGTCCAGCATCTTGGTCATCTACGGAGGGGGGAGGGGGGGTGGGGGGGGCACAGCGAGAGGGTCAGGAGACACCAGAGAACGGGCAGACAGACATGCATGATGCACCCGGGTGGTTGGGATGAGTTGCGGTTGCGTGTGGTTTACCTGAGAGAAGATGAGCACCCTGTGGCCTCCGTCCTTCAGCTTCCGCATCATCTTCTGCAGCAGCGTCAGTTTCCCAGCAGCCTTAGTGAGCGCGCCGCCGTCGTACATCCCGTTAGGCATCTTCGGAGCTTCCTGTTACGGAGGAACCAAATCATGAGTACCCAAGAACCACTTCCTGATATGTTTTCATATGATGATGTAAAAAAATAATATGGTGTATCCATCGTCAATTGAGCAATCAATCATTTCTACAGCACTTTAAAGGTGTGTTGTATATGAAAGCAGTAGGGGACTGGGGCGTACCATAGCAGCCACAGGGAAGAGGTAGGGGTGGTTGCAGCACTTCTTCAGGTCCATGACCACGTTGAGCAGGGACACTTGGTTCCCTCCCCCTCGCGTGTTCAGGGCCTCAAAGTTACGAGTGAGGATGAACTTGTAGTACTTCCTGGTGACGCAGAAGGGAAACGAGCCAGTCAGAACGACAATATCATCATTTGAGAATGGCTCGTCAGAGAAGCAACTCCTCTCCGGGTGACAAGGAGACCCTCTGGTTCTCCCCAGCCCCTCCCTCCTCCGCTCACTTCTGCATGGGGCTGAGCTCCACCCTGACGATGAGCTCCGTCTTAGAAGGCATGTGTTTGAAGACGTCGGCCTTCAGTCTTCTGAGCATGTGCGGGCCCAGCATGTCGTGCAGCTTCTTGATCTGGTCCTCTTTGGCGATGTCAGCAAACTCCTCGAGGAAGCCTTCCAGGTTACTGAGAGAGAGGGGGAGGAGAGATGGGGTTAGTCAGTGGGCCAGCTGGAACAACTCAGCAACAGGGAGGATCTAGTCATGGAAGAACTGTGGCGATCGTGTACTGAGTGAGCACAAACTGTTTTGATGTATCCTATGAGTGTGCATGCAAAGCACACACACACACACACACACACACACACACACACACACACAGGCACAGACAGACAGACAGTCCTACCTGAACCTCTCGGGGGTGAGGAAGTTGAGCAGGTGGAAGAGCTCCTCCAGGTTGTTCTGCAGAGGGGTGCCGGTCAGCAGCAGCTTGTGCTGCAGGGGGTAGTTGTTCAGCACTCTGAAGAACTGCCCCACAGCAGCAGGAGGAGCAGGAGGAGAGGGGAAAAACAAGCATTACACACAGTATTACATAGAGATGGGGATCTTCTCTTTGTGCGCGTGTCTCCATCCTACCTTGGACTGGTTGTTCTTGAGCCTGTGGGCCTCGTCCACCACCAGGCAGGCCCAGTCGATGGAGCCCAGGATGGCCATGTCGATGGTGATGAGCTCATACGACGTCAGCAGCACGTGGAACTTGACTGACGAGTCTTTCTGCAGGGGGGGGGGGGTGATGGGAAGAGGAGGATGACATTGAGGTAGAGGGGTTATCAAGGGTGGCAGCTCGAGTGAGAGCAGCCGGCACATAACTGCAAGGACTTTAGTTGCGCTAGCTCAGGGAGACAGACTTTCTTTTATGCATCATTAGGGGATCATTCTTAGGTGTTATTTTTTCCACTTCAGTTGGAAAAAGCATGCCTTGTTTTGACCATTTCAATGTCGATTGGAACTAAAAACCAGACGACCGTTGACTTGTGTTCCTTCCTCCTGCCCTCCGGTCTCACCTTCATCCTGGAGGCCTTCTTGCCTCCTCTGATGGCGTTGTCCTCGAAGGAGAACTCGTTCTCCCTGATGACGGCCCTGCTGTCCTTGTCTCCCACGTAGGTCACCACGTACATGTCCGGAGCCCACATCTCAAACTCTCGCTCCCAGTTGATGATGGTGGAGAGGGGGGCGCTGACCAGGAACGGCCCTTTGGAGTGGCCCTGGAGGATTCACAGAACGCGGGGGAGGAGTTCATTTATATATACACACACACTTATATATTTCACACTATATATATAATGTAGCTTTTTTTTTCAGCCCAAGACCAGAAATAAAGGGTTTGCCCTTAGTAGGTTCACTGTGGTGCTGTCAAAGGAAGTGCGTTCTACCCTCCAACCCATAGGTGGCAGTGGCCCCCATGTGATCCCAGCTGTGTGTTTACTCAGCTCCCAGGCTTAATGTCGTCAAATTTCACCTGACTTAAACAAAATGGCTGGACTAGTACAGTTGAATATGTAGTATAGACTGACGACATGGATACACTAGGGGCAGTGTTTGTACTTCCCATCAGACAAGCCTGTCAACTACACAAACTTTATGGAAACAATTTTTTATGTTAACTTTACAACAACAACAAAATTATATATAACAAACAAAACCTAAACATGTATGCAAAGTAACCCTTTCTTCAGCATATTTGCCTAAAACCATCTGTAGTTTCCCCCTCAGACACAGGAGCATGCAGACCCAATGACAGGCCCGAGGAGCAGGCCCCAGCTGCCACGCACCTCCTTGTAGAGTGAGTAGAGGAACACAGCGGTCTGCACGGTCTTGCCCAGGCCCATCTCGTCAGCCAGGATGGTGTCGGTGCCCTGCGCCCAGGAGAACCTCAGCCAGTTGAGGCCCTCCAGCTGGTAGGGGTGCAGGGTGCCCCCCGTGGAGTCCAGGTACTCTGGCTGACGGTCAAACTTGATGGTGGGCTGGGGGGGGGGGGGGGGGGCAAGTAGGGTGAGACATTAACACTTGGGGAGTTCAACCACATCCCTGAAAACCTGCTTCGACAATTAACACTGGGTCCGCCCCCCCCCCTCCCTCCCCACACACACACACACACACAAACTTACATCAACCACAGGGTTCTCGGGCGGCCTGTCCAGCCTCTTGACCTTGCCCTTGACCTTGACCTTCTTCCCTGGTTTACCTTCGTCTCCCATCATGAGCTCCCTGCAACAGGCCAGCACAGAGAAGATGAAAAGAGAACCTCCTCATAAGCACTGTCTTTAGAGGTGGTGGTGGTGGAGGGAACAGGGGTACTCAAGGGTCAAAACTAAACAAGTCATGTTTAAAAAGCCTTAAGAGTCCTGGGTGTGTCTGGGAGGGAGGGGGTCCTAGGTGTGTCTGGGAGGGAGGGGGTCCTAGGTGTGTCTGGGAGGGAGGGGGTCCTTGCCTGTGGTGCCAGTATTGCAGCTTGTAGATGTCGAATTCTGGGACGTCCATGTCCTCTGCTTCCCAGGTGGCCTGGTCGTAGGGCAGGTCCTTCCATTTGATGAGGTAATGGACATTGTTCTTCTTGTCCATGCTGAGGGGAACACAGACAGAAAGTTAACAGAACCATTATAAAAATATCAGACAGGTTTAGGTGCAGTTGAGTCAACTCCCCCCCCCCCTCCCCAAAACACTCTACTCTGTAACGCATTTCTGCCTTGCTCCCCAGAACATCGAACTGAACCACTACTTAGTAGCTCACCAGTAGCTCTGGGAATTGTACTGTTGCTAAAAACCAGATGCATGACTCGGACAAGACAGACATCAGCAGACGAGCTCTGAGGTCATCAACTGGGCGGGCGTGGAGGTGTGCTCACCTGTGGTTGAGGATCCGGTGAATCATCATCCACTCCATCTTGATGCCGAAGCGGTAGAACTTCTCCTCCATCTTGGCGTACAGGGGGTCCTTGTTCTTCCTCTTGGTGCTCTTGTCCTCCTCGCCCTCGCCGCCAAAGTCAATGGGAGGGGGCTCGTCCATGTCGTTCTTGCGCTGGTAGTTCCGGAACATCACCTGGCAGTGGAGCTCCAACTGGATTGGTTGGGGGAGAAGAGGGTTACAATAGTTGCTGTGTGCATGCGTGATGTAGTGAGTGAAGGCGAAGTTTGTGTGTGTGTGTGTGTGTGTGTGTGTGTTTATGGACTTTTGGAGATGACGTATGACTGTGTTTCCGTCCAGACGCCTACCTGCAGCTCTGACACCCAGGAGCAATGCCAGTAGGACATGTTGCTCCACTTGGCAAAGAACTCCCTCTCGGGCCTGCCGGCCAGAGGGGCGGGGTCAGGGCTGTCGGCCGGGAGCTCTGGTGGGCGGGGCACGGGTGTCGGGGGAGGGGGGTCACCCCAACGCCAGGTCAGAATCTTCTGCACTTTGCCTTTCATATTTGGACACTGGGGAAGGGGGGAGAAAAAGAGAATTACACACAAGAACCAAATACATGCAGTTATGAAGCGTCAAAGCCAGGCTTCGGTTAGTCCCTGAATCCTCCCCGCTCCCATGCCGACTGGCTGAGGCCACTGCCAATCATCCACCCGGGCTCCCACCCCAGAGGCTATGGACTCACAGTGCATCGTGGGCAGATCCACTCTCCGTTGGGGATCTCTGGCAGGGGCGGGTTGAGGCAGTGGATGTGGTAGGAGGAGGGGCACGAGTCGCAGCACAGCAGCTCCCCACCGTCCTTGCACACGCGGCAGAACTCCATGTGGTGGTCGTCCTCCTCGGGCTCGCCCATCACCTCGCTCTCCTCCTCGCCTTCCGAACCTTCCTCCCGCGCCTCCCACTGGATGCCCTCCTTCTCCTGGGGGGGGGGGGGGACGGGGGACGACAACACACACGCCATTGGTCACCTCACTGAACAACCACAGCAGATTGGCTCGTGGACGTGTCCGTCAGTTCCACTTACACAGTGTGGGCAGCTCCAGGTGCCCTCGGGGGCTTTCTCCATGTCGGGGTCCAGACAGACCATGTGGTAGGCCCGGGGACAGGTGTCACACAGGATGATCTCCCCCCCCTGCTGACACACCTCACAGTAGTCCTGGTGGTCTGTCTCATAGCCGTCCCCATCCTCTGTCTCCACTGCAGGGGGGGACAGACAGGAGTCAGACACTTCATAGCAGTGTGTGTGTGTGCACATTTGAAGGGACGAGGGGGGGCTCGGAAAAAAAGGATGCAAAAATGCTCGCTTTAGCTTGGGACACAATTGTGTAAAACAATTGTGCCATCTATGACTTCAAATTGTGGTCTTGTACCGTGACTCACATACTGACTCAATAGCTGTTGACACGTACACACACACACACACACACACACATTAACTCCCACAACCACACAAGGATCTCAAGTGTGGCAACACATAACAGCGTCATAGCAGCATAGATGAACGCAAGTACCAACGAACACATGCGGACCCAACACACACACACACACACACGTGACTGACCCTTCTTCTTCTTGGGTTTGCTCTTGGGCTTCTTCTTGGAGCGGCTGCTGCGGCTGGTGGAGCCGTCTGACACGGAGATGCTGTTGATGCTGGCGTCGTCAAAGTCACTGTCCACGTCGGGCTCGTCCTCCTCGCTCTGAGCCAATCGAGAGAGGGGAGACGGATCACACTAAGTCAATGCATCCAGAGAGGGGGGGCAGGGCCAAAATCAGGGAGAGGAAGAAACACAGTGACGTTACCGAGGAGCGTTTCCTCTTGCTGTTGAAGCCTCCCAGTTTGATCTTGAGGGGAGCCACCTTCTTGGTGTTGGGCTTCTTCTTCTCCTGGGGTTTAGGAGTCGGCTTGGACTTCTTACGCGCATTCGGACCTGGACAAACAACCAAGACAGTGACGTGTAAGACTCGCTTTCCAACTAAGGAAAAAGGCTTTGTATAGGAACATGGATGGGGACCCTTGACCAGTGCCCACCTTTGCCCTCCTTGGTCTTGGCCTTGCGTAGGGGTGGTGCGGGGGGTGGCTGGGGCTCGATGGCTGGGGGCGGGGCAGGAGCAGGAGCAGGGGCAGGGGGCACCACCTCTGCCACCATGCTGTCCACAGCGGCTGAGACGTTGGCGGTGGCCAGGGCTGCGTTGGCGGCGGCAGAGCCTCGCAGCGGGTTGTTGGTGCTGAACTCTCGCCACTTGGCCCCCAGGACCATCATCATCTTTGACACGGCAATCTTGGGGTTCTTGGCTGCGATGAGGGGCCTGGGAGTAAGAGAAAGCAGGTAGATGGTTGAGATGAGTCACAGGCAGAGGATAGAGACACAGAAAAGCAGGGTGAAACAGCCAAAAGAGATGAGGGATAGTGAGAGATGAGAAAAGAGATGTGTGAAAAAGATGGATATGGAGAGACGTGCATATGGAAAGAGATGCCATGTATTGTTTACCTGACGTATTGACTGAAAGCCTTGTAGTTAGTGAGAGAGCGGTAGTCTTCCTCACTGAAAATGTGGTCAATGTCCTCCATGCCCCAGTCATCCAGGAGCTGGGACGATGTCTTTGGCTCCTGACAAAAGGAAATGTGTTACCAGTCTAAACAGAGCCTCACAGAAAATATACACCCACAACAACGACACGACACAAACAAAACGCATAACAAAAACACTTCTCAATGGAGGTCCCCTTATGACCATAACCGCGTCTCAAAAAACCAAAGCCAGTTCTCACCGAGCTGTCGTCATCATCTTCCTCCTCCTCCTCCTCCTCGGGCTCCGGGTCCTTCCTCTTGGAGGCGGAGGAGCCTCCAGAGTTCCTCTCTGCGCCCGTGCTGCTCCTCCTCTTCTCCCTCCCCGCACTCGTCCTCTTCTTCTTCTTCCTGCCGGGGTTGTAGTCGCTGCCCTCACTGTCTGAGCCGCGGGCTCCTCGCTCCTCCTCGGCCTCCACCTCGGGCACCTCCATGGCCTCTGGGGAGCTGACTGGCACATCCTGGACCAAAACCATGGCAGAGGGTTATGGGAAATGCAGTTCATCACGGATGGGTCATCCGTTGGGATATGTATTTTATTTGTTTGTATCTATTGGTACAGAATCAGGTCACATTGATGCATTTACTCCTGTAAGAATGTGGATTATGTTATGCAGCTATAAGTTGCAGTTAAGAAGCTGAAAGTGACAACAACAAAAAACAAACATGTACAGTTCAGTGAGTGCTGTGCAGGGTACCTCTCTGCGAGAACGTCTCTTGCTGCTTTTGCTTTCTCGGCTCTTCTTGGCCTTCTTCTTTTTCTTCACCTTGGGAGCCTCAGTCTCCGACAGCTCCTCGTCGTCCTCATCTGAAATGAACGGGAGGAGTTAATTGATGTGAACTTGGTGTGTGCTACAAAATGGTGTGTAATAAATTAAGGTTAGGCCAACATAGCGTGTAATGGTTTAAAACACTGATGTATTTATGAGAACTATGGCTTCAAATTAGACCGTAGCCATCGTCTTACTTGGCAAGCATCACAAAAGCAGACAATCTTGAGTGGGGTGAAACAATCGGGCTAGCTTTGGCTAACCTGACAACATAGACGTTAAATTGCTAGATGAGCTAGCTTGCAAGCCAACAGTGCTATCAAAAGTCAATTTGCAAAATTACTGACTTCTGTGTTAACCATCCACTTGTATTGCATCTCATAACCGCAGTAATTCGTCTGATATACAAGAACTTAAAAACGTGACATCTAAATCGGAAAATTCCCTCGTGCAGTGAGCGATCCATTTTCCCTCAAGCTCAAATATTCGATGGTTGTCTTGCGCGAGCTCGGTTGTGTATAAACAAAGCTGATTCTTGATATTAAGTTTGAGTGTGTATTTACTTTTTCAAGAAATATTCCTAGGTACGGTTACTGCAGAATGGGCTTTTTTATTTCTACCACGCAAAGCGGAGCCACCAACCACCCAGCAGAGAGGTGGAGAGCTACCGAACGTCATCTTCCAGCTTTCAAGCTAACTGGCTGCCTCCATATTGTCATAGGCACGTAACATATACCGGCAGCTAGCTAGTTTAAGCTAGGCCGCATGAATATGCCGGTGAGGGTCGGCGGAAAAAAAATCTAAGCCATTGAACGGAGAGAAATTGTGAGGCAATACCTCAATGTCTTTCTGAAACAAGAGGACCAGCAGCTAGCATGCGCAGGCTATAATGACAATTCCGTCAGATTTTACCTTCGGCATACAAACTGGTATTGATACTAACACATTAGCTAGTTAGCGTATGCACACAAAAGAATGGTTGAAGATTGCTAGCTAACTAGGGTAGACGGCTACAGAAGTACACACATTTAAAAGGCAATACACAAATTCGCTCAACTCTGTTAATTAACCATCTGCGTAACGTTAGCTCACTAACCAGAGATTGGCAAACTATCAATTTGAAAACAGTTTCCTACCGTGCAGAATCGACCGGTCTTCGGGTCCAAAATCATCTCTATCATCCTCACTTCCAGACATAATTGCAAACTTTAAATTTAGTTAGCCAAACTCCAAGCTAACCAAATAAAGTTTACAGAAAGTTGGCAAGCAAATCCGTCTCGCCTCCGGACTTCTTATGTCCCAGTCTTGTATTCGTCCAGTCCAGGTCGTGCCAGATGAGGGACAGGTTTCGGAAAGGGGTGGAAATAAAAAGAACAAAAAGAAAACGGAAGTGAATATTTAGAACTCGTAGTGTCAGAAATAATAAATACACATGCACAAGAAGAATAGTGCTTACAATGCAACAATAAAGATGGATAATGTAACTAAACTATTTCAATTTATGCGTACATTAAGCCATCTGACACATGCCATCTTCCAACTACTTTTCCGTCCCATTAGCTAGCATACCCGTTAGCTTTACTAGCTAGCATTACCGGCGAGGTAAGAGAATAAAAAGAAGATTCCAGGAATAAATTCGAAACGTTCTGTAATGTATTATCACTCCTTCCAGTTCTTCCGTTTCATGGGGATAATGAAACTAAGCTGAAACAATGAATCCCAAAAAAGAATAATACTCACAACTTGATTCCACTGTATTAAAACAGTATAATACAGCGTTATGTAAATTTTCTTTCAATAGTTTGTGTATTTTTGGGACAACTATGTATAAATTAATAAATTCTGTAACGTTATTCTAATCTTTTTTCGTATGTTGTCCTGCGTTGCACACGACGTCGCCGTCTCCCTCTCACTACACCCCGCGCGCATACACACAAAGAGATCAGGGGGCAGACATCCCATAATAACCCCCCCCACACACACTCACCCCTCCCCCACTCTGCATAGTTACCTTGCAACGTACAGACCATAATAATCCACCCCCCTCCCCCCCCCCCCACACACTCACGCACATGCAGTCTCTTCCCCATTCCTCCGTGCCCCCCTTAGCAACCGACATTACCATGGAAACGCTCACCCCCTCCCACCCCCGTCTGACATCCCATAATAATAATCAGCACAGTCACTGACATCCCACAATAAGCATAACTCCAAAAAGAGAAAGGGATGGAAAAAAAGAGAACCGTCACATGGCAACTGTGCGCCACATGACTGCATTTAACTTGAGTCTCACCATCTATATGTATGCAGAGACACTGCACTGTACATTGAAGAGCAGTAACAACCAACCAACCAGCCATGCACAGAGTCAGTCACATAGGCACAACCACAGCCTTATATCTATTAGATGAGCACTTCTACCAGAAAGCCAGAAAGCATGTTTTACAGGTTATCACTCAGGGACCATACCTTATTCTATTCCTGTAGTGCCAAACATTGTCATTCATACCACAAGTTTTTGTAGACTACGCACCACCCTGTCCTATGAGCAGGCACTTAAGAGGGCAGGTGGCATTATTTAGGGATAGGGTTAGGTCTTAGATCATAGGGGTTGAGAGGTCATTTCTAAGGGCCCAGACAGGCAAACAGCAGAGTAGGATCAAGGCCTTATTCACAGCAATGTTCTTCTTCTCCATCCCTCAATGTTTCTAACTGCAGGAGCCAACAGCTGACTAACTGTGTGTGTGTTTGTGTCTGCTTTCTCTGTGTCTGTTTGCGCGAGGCCTTAAATATAATGAACTGCTGTAGTCAATTTGGGACAACGAACCCAGAAGGTCCTGTTTCAGTCTGCACAGATAAGAGATGGTGTCACTTCCGTGCCATAGATCGCCTGCACGATTCTAGACACAGTTCTCGCTCAAGCTCCATACATTTCAATACCTTTTCTAGGACTCTCTCACATATCTCTGACTCAGCACACCTTCATTTTGTGACTACTCTGTCCCTCTCCCCTGTCTCCTCCCACCAGCCCTCCCTTTGTCTTACTGACTGACTGCTGACTGGCTGGTTAGTCTCTTCCTGGGTTTCTTGCTCTCACACGGTGTAGCAGAGTGCTGTCACAAAGAACCACGGAAATGAAGCACATGCACACTCCCAAGTTCTGTCTCTCTATCACACAAGCTCTCTCTCTCTTTCTCCCCCCCCCCTTTCACTGTGAACACAGTGTTCATGTGTGCATATGGGGGGAAGGGGTGGGGTGAGGAAGGGGGGTTGGGTAACATCCCATAATCACCAATCAGAAGGATATGGGGGCGGTTGTCATGGGGACCAGCACGCTGCTGCCCCTCCCCCACACAGGCGGCCGACAAGCAACATCCCATAATATCATTTTTGAGCAAAGAGAAACTACAGACCATAATATTCTTCCTGTACCGGTTGTTGCCATGGAGATAAGCACTTGCGAGGGGGTGGGGGTTACAGGCGGGGTCAGATTACCATGTAAGCCAAAATACAGACCATAATACTCCTTCAAACCCCCTCCCCCCTCCCCCCTCCTCTCTACACACCCCCACACCCTCTCCATTCCAGACATCCTTTAATGTAACACTGTCACCAGGCAAGACAGAACATATGGATGGAATCATATTGACTCACTGATAGACCAGAGGACTGTGGACAGACAGATAAGAGAGTAGCTATCTGACTGACTGGCAGGCAGGTAGAGTAAGAGACTCCTGGATGACACAATAAGAATTGTAAGAGCACATTTCCCTTGTCAGTGAAGAGACAGTTCCACTGTGAGGGGAAAACAGTGTTCATTGCTGTTGCTGATGATAATATGGCTTCCTGTCTTGCTCTAGTTGTATTCCCACAATTTCTTACTTTTATTCATGTGAATGAGGAATGCTTGCTCCATCATGTGTTGGCTTGACTGGATATAACATCATTCAAGCCAAACACATTCATGACTGCCTTCATGAACCAAGGGAAGCTGTGTGTAGAATCCCACAGATTATTTCAAACTAGTAGGATACTGTTCCTCCATGCCTTCATGCTCATAGGACAGGTCTATAAACATTTTGAGCCAAATGTACATACTGGTTAATTGGACTCCATTGGGCCTAGTCTAAATCTAAGAATGAAAAGTCTCTGTTTATATACCATTATTGGGGGGGGGGGACTGTACCCGATCTCTATTTGAAAAACGGTCTCATGGTGTCTAGAATAAGCATAAACAGCCAAACAAAGAATTAAGATGACTGAGAGGTCAAGGTCACAAGTATATCAAGCCTCTATACTGAACCAGATTTTTCTCCTGCCCTGTCCCTGACCAAAACATGGGCATGAGCACTTGGAATGGTCCCAGGGCAACGCTGATATGGCTCCGCACCTCTCCTGGCTGTCCTTGGAGGAGGAACGGCGTGGATGGAAAAAAAGAAAATGGGTAGAAAATGGGTTTCTTCTATGGTCACTCCTGCATGCTTGTATGTGTTGTCAGTGTTGCCACTCTCTGCACATTATGTCATATTAATAATAACTAGTTGCAGTTCCTTGACTGTAAACTACCCGTAGTTCATAAAAATTGGGATCACTGTTTGCAAAGATGATTTGGAAAGAGCAACACATTCAACTCATTCACATTCAACTAGGAAATTATATGAGACAATGTGGTTCTTGTGAGATCCCCAGACGGACCAACAGACAACTCCCTTCGTCTCTTACGTCTGTCTCCTTCCTTTCATTCAATACGCACCTGAGGATAGACATCCCATAATATACCACACGTCAAGCCTGCCTTGATCTCAATGCGCACACAGTGCTCCCTTAGTAACGCACACGCATTCTCAAGCACGGGTGGGAGGGAAGGGAAGAAGGGAGGGTGAAGGGAAGAGCCTTAGCACACAAAACAGGCCTAGGCCAGACCATAATATTCCGCTACCCCTCCTCCCCCTCTTTCAGCTAACCCCCCCCCCCCCCGTACTTCCACGCCTCCACCCCTCCCCCACGCCTAACAACACCGACATCCCATAATAAGCAGAGCGGCTGCCCTCCCTCCCCCCTCCTCCCCCACCTCTGCCACTCCATAATAATCGGAGTGCTAATTCACTCCCCGGCTCTCTTCTGTCTCTCTCTCTTTCTCTCACTCACGCGCACCCCTCTCTTAGAGTACAGTATGTCTTCAAACTGTAAGCACACACACACACACACGCACACACAAGGAGGCCGGTTTCTCAAAATACACTGCATACAGTGACGTCTGCCACAGACTTAACCATGCGCTATAGGTTCCTCTCCAAAACCATTTGAACTCTTTTTCTCTTGCTCTCTCCCTAGGCAGGCAGTCCTGAGAAAAGAACTGTACGCACGCTATATGACAAGTAGACAGCACAAACTTTAGGCCCCAAAATAAGCATGGTGGCCTAGGCTGTCCTTACGTTATTACTTCAGTTATTTTATGTTGTATGAGAGTTTCATTAATTTGACAGCCATAGATTTAGAAATGTTGGCTAAATGGTGTACATTGGATTTCGTCCAGTTAGTAGTTTTGGGATGTAGTCCAAACAATCGAAGAGGTTATTCTCACCTACCAGTTGTACTCATGGTGCTTAGCTTACAACACGCACACGTCAACATTACCACCCCCCCCCCCCCCTCCCACCCATCTTAACACACGCATGCACGTATGCATGCACGTGCACTCTTTCTCTGCCCCTCCCCCCAACACTCCCCCCCAATGCACACACACCCTTTCCACCCCCCCCCCCTCCTTAACACTCACACATACTCTTTTCACCCCCCTCCCCCACCCACCCATCCCATACCAGGACACGTTGTGACAAAACAAAGAGCATCCCATAATAAGACCATAGGCTGCCTTGTCGTCACCGTATGCATGGAAACCAGCCATTTCGGGGAACAAGGAAGTGAGACGGACAGATTTTTCGACTCCAGTGGCCTGAGACATTCATGCTATTCGAACGCACACACACACATACACACACACACACACACACACACACACACACACACACACACACACACATACACAATGAGTACATCCTATAGGCTGAAATGTATGTATATATATACAGCATGCTATTGTCCATTGTGTAAGTGTAGTGGTCTCTATATGTATTGAATGTGAGTGGATGTAACTATTTATACCAGCTCTGTAAACAGGTATGGTGATGGCTCTGCCAGTGTGGGCTTTGGCAATCTCTTCCCACCATGTCTCCTTATGTATCTTTGTTTAGGCAAACCGTGTGTCCTCTGAGACAGCAAGAGAGAGGGAAAAAAAAGAGAGGTCAGGTTTCTATCCCATAATGCCCCTCTTCTCCTCCCCCCTCCCCCTCCCAACCCATGGTTGCCAATAGCAACGCACTTATAATGAGGTCAAATGGGCATCCCATAATATTCACATACCACCACCACAAACTGACTCAGGCACACTAGGACAGACAGGACGTGTGACTGACTAGATTACAACACACGCCCACCTACACACGCATGTACACAAGATGGATGACCGGCAGCTTATATTTCCATGGATTCTACTTTTTCTCTACCCCTCTCAAACACCTTTCTCATGCTCTGTTTAGCTGTTGACAGTCTCCTCAGTATCAACAACATTTGAGTTGGCTCCATCCTCTGCCTCACACAAGTGCATGAAACATATTATTCAAGTGCTAAAACATTGTGTTGTCAAGCCCTGGTACATAAATGTTTAAATGAAGCATATAAATCTAATCATCCTGTGCTTTTCCCCGCCATTTTATTCTGCTGCACTTCAGTGAATGGAGCAGTGCCAAAGACCGTCAATGAGAATGGCCATTCTAAAAAATGTGGCAAATGTGGCAGACAGTGTCTACCGTGTAGACTGCATGAGCAACAAGGTCACACTTATCAGTCCATTAGGAAAACAATTAATCAGTGTTAGATTATGTCAATGGTGGAAACAATCCTTGTTAAATTGTAAAAAAAAAAAAAAAAACTCCTTTGAGCTTGGCCACCTTCTAGGGGGTCTTGACAGAGGCCCAGGGTCACAGCCTTCATGGTTAGGTCCATTCCACAAGTCAGCTGAGAGCCACACACACTGTGGAGGGAAGCCAGTTGGTTTAGGACATGTCATGCTGGGTTGGGACAAGATCCATTTTAGATTGCCAATCAAAATGGGCCTTGGAGCTGAATGTGTGCCATTTGCATGGGCCCTTTCAAAACATATGAAACACTGCCCCCTAGTAGTCTACTGGAAATGTCTTGAACCAAGTAATGGTGTTCCTTATGAGCTTTTATTATTGAAATGTCATCTGGCCCAAGGGATGAGTTTCAAATTGGTTGCTTAATAAGAATTGCATGTTGTTTTTTTTTACAGAATTAGCTCATTGTTAAGAAAAAGAAGACATTTTAAAATGATCACAGACTTCATAAGGAAATGTATTCTAATGGTTATGTACAGCATTGTGTGTATAAAATATAATAAAAAATGTCTAGTCTATTTTTCTTGTCCTTATTAGCAAATTCATTACTAAAATGTTTTTTTCATTTGCAAGGTAAAACATGCAGATGGTAACAAACATCTTATCATTTCCATAATTTAGGATATTTAGCTAAGAAAACACTGAATATAGGAAACAGCATGATGTTAATTGAGAACAACAACCACGACTTCACACTCAATGGCCGTCACCCTCTTCATCGCCTCTCCTCAGCCTCCTCCTCTTCATGTATTGTCAATGGGTTTGCAGCAGCAGACCTCACCTGCTTCACGTGTAATAGTCAGTGCAACTGAGACATGCAGCACGACAGTGCAGTTTTTCGGCTGCTGCCATGTGTGTCATGCATATCAATTGGAGAAAGCTCTTAAGTTCAGGTGGATTTTCCTCCATCTGCAGATCTGGTAGTGAGTTATTCATTGACTTGAGTGGCATCAGGTTCCCCAAGAACTGCACGGAGACCGGGTATGGTACTTCATTGGAGTACTTTCATCGCAGATGCGTTTTCCACTGGGGTAGAAGAAGACCCTGATATTAGTCACCCAACACTCTGATGGTGGCTCTGATGTCCTGGATGGGGCCATCCTTTCTCCATTTGCACTGCTGATTGAACGTCAGCCTTCCAAGCCCATTGGTCAGTCCACAGTACACAAACAGGATGACTGTGTCAGTGTCCTCACTTATGGTGTGAACAAACAAAATGTGTTCAATAAAAAAAAAAAAAAAAAAAAAAAGATTTGTCAATGAGTGATGGTGGAATAGGGCCGATGTCATGATCCATACCAACCTCCAGCTCTATGCCATGCTGCTGCCCCAGCACTAAGAGAGCCTCCTCCATGTCTCACGTGGGCTTAGCGCTCAGGTCAGCTTCCTTCATCACCTCCATGGTTTCGACTGTCATAGCCACTCAAATCAAAGCCGTTTCCAATGTTTGGCAACTTATTCGAAATGACTCATATTGCAACATGCAATTCTTTGCAACAAAAAAATGTATCTAATCTGCTAACCCTATAGATTAAGTTTTGAATGTCACTGGAAACAAAACTGCTGGGTTTCATTTTGGCCACATAGGGGTTTCCAGTAGCCTATAGTGAGGAGCTGGTATGACAGTGGCCTTCCTTGCCCCAAGACTACAATATATTATACATGCTACTATATAATGAAATAAATCATGCATGTTACTTTCACAGACTTCAAATTCAAAACAATTTAAAGAGGTTCAAGTACTTTTTTTTATTATTTCAAATCACCCCTGATTCAACAACAATCGTATGAGGCAGTTTCGACAGAGCTATGTTTGTTATTTGTCAACCGTTATTGCTTTTGCTGTTATTACTACTGATCACTACCAGCACGGTAGTAGGTATTACGAGGCATTTCATGATTTGTTATGTCAAATGAAACCAGACCAAACGACACTAAAACCATTGGCACACATCCATCAAATAATAATAAAAAAATATATAAAAAAAAAAAGAAAAGAAAAACCTCAAATGCCAAAACAGCTTACCACTGCAACATCCCCTCCAAAACAAAGAGTAAGGAAAAATATAATACTCATAATATAATCATTAATACACTACAATCTCCAAAAGAAAAGGCCAAAAGTGGAAAACTCAGTTCATGTTAACGTCTGAAGGGGGCAGCAGTCAACCAAGAGGAAGTTAAAAGCACTTGAGGTTCCAGTGGAGTAAAGGCAAAGGCAGACAGGAGAAGAAGAGTTGTTGATCTCAGCAGAAATATAAGATTGCCTCTCAGAAGCAGGTACTGGAGGCTGCAATGTTGGTGGTGTCAACTAAGACAGATATGCAGCAGAAATAGCACTAGTCTGAAAGTGTGAGAGGGTGGGTGTGTGTGTGTGCGTTTAGACTGTGTTGGTTGAAGCACTTTTTCTCTCCAGTCAGTTAAGGATTTATCAAACAGAAAATAAGCACGCTACAATGCACTATTCCTCCCTCAATCTCTCGAAACTTTGTGTGTGTGTAACTTTTAAGGCAACAGAGAATATGGACATCTCGTTACTATTGCTAAAGTCTCTTCTTCTAGGTACTGGTACAGAGATTTGATCAGCTGTGTTACTGAAGCCAGCGATGCAGGGAGCACACACCAGGTCTGTCTGTATCTAGACATTGCTCGTTGTCAACCCCTCACACCTAAAACCACATATCCCCCCTGTCATCCACTGAAGGCACTATTTAAACGAGTGTCTCGCTCGTCCTCTTTTGCTCCCACCCTCCCTCCCTCCCTCTTCCCAGATCTCTCGGTCTGTCCCCATGCCCACGTGGCCTGCCCTCGCCTCTCTCCTGGGCTCTATAACAGCATGCAGCGCTTCTTGGGCTTAGTCTCAGGAGGCTCGAGGGCCGCCAGGATAGCCTCGTCAAACACGTTCTTCAGACCTCTCTGAAAAAGGATGGGGGAGATACAAAGAAGGTATATTCTTATTTCATTAATAATCTTGTGCCATTTTCCTCAAATCTGTAAGACAACTGATGACAGCTTGCATATACCCGCCCCCCCCCCCTCTTCTCCTTTTCCCCTTTACCTGGGTGAGGGCGGAGCACTCCACATATTTGACGGCACGCAGGTCCCGAGCCAGCTTGTCCCCACTCTCAGGGGCCAGGGGCCTCTGCTTGTTCTTGGCCAGCTTCTCCACCGTGTTGCTGTCGTCCCTCAGGTCCATCTGGGTGCCCACCAGCAGGAAGGGGGTGCGGGGACAGTGATGAGAGATCTCCGGGACCCACTGCACCGGCAGTAAGGGGAGCAAGAGGAAGTGCGGGGAGCAGGTGGAGGAACAGGAGGACCAGGAAAAGAAGATTGGTTAGCGATGTGCAACACACACATCAGAGACTGAACACGCTCCACAGACATGGGCGGACACAAGCACCTTCTCGCGGACATTCTCGAACGATGAGGGTGACACGACGGAAAAGCACACCAGGAACACATCGGTCTGTGGGTAGCTGAGAGGACGCAGCCTGTCATAGTCCTCCTGACCTGAGGGAGGCAGTAAACATTAATGAGCCTTCAACAATATTGTTTATTATACTGGTTTTGGCATCTTTCAGGACAGTTAGGCTCAATGGGCAGACACTAGTGCAGAACGGTAGCTATCTTTACCTGCTGTGTCAAACAGACCCAGGGTGTAGGGCTCTCCTCCAATCATCACTGTCACTGCATAGTTATCAAACACCTGGGAGGGGGGGAGAGAGAGAGAGAGAGAGAGAGAGAGAGAGAGAGAGAGAGAGACTAACTTAATGAGTGTTTATATGAGTATGAGTGTTTTAAGCAACTCCTGTGGCCATGTGTTGACACGACCAGTTCCACTTCATTCCAAGCTCTCCGATTCCCGTAGGTGCTCAAGGGCTGTTTCCCTGTTCTCTCCATCCACACCGACACAGGTCCTGGCAGCCTGGAGTCAGGGCTGGGGGTGCAGGATACAGGCAGCAAGGGGAGGCAGGAAGCCACAGGGGGCCGCTTTGACAAATGAGCCTAGCTGCTGACAGAATCTCCAACACAGCATTAAAGACTAGCTGCCCCACCCCCCACTTGACTCAGCTGTATTACCTGCTGATGTCATAGCTATACAATTTATTCAGAATGTTGAATGTCACTGCTGTTTTCTTCCTCCATATTGTATAATATTCCTGACAGAACTGTTAGTGACGATATGATACAGGTTGAGGTAAAACATCTTGATTTAGGTCATCAAACTAGGCCGCCCTTATTGGTTATTCACAGACCTGAACTCGACACACTTAATATGCTAAATGTATGACAGGGTTTTAACCTATGAGTTTATTGTTGACTCTCAACCAGGCTGGCTGCGTTTCCAGCTAACTAATGCGTTTGACTCAGGTCCATCACTGCCCAGAAACTACTGCCTTTCCGGCCCCTTCCTGTGAGGCTGTGTGTTTGTGTGTGGGACCGTGTTTATCCAGAGAGGAAGATTGCCGACAGCATTCCAGGGTCATACCATGTCAGTCAGTCAGTCCCCCTCCCTCCCTGGACAGTGGACACACACTCCTCTACCTTCCTTCCTTCCTCCCTTGCTCACTGCCCCCCGACCACTCCCTTCCTTTCCTGTCCTCTATGATTCTGAAGCCCCCATAAAATATAACCAATTTGGGCAGAATCTCAATTGTCCGAAGTGGTCTCCTTGCTCTCTTCCATTTCTCAGTCCTATATAACATGACTGGACAGGCTACTTCCCTCCTTCTAATAAGCTGCGTTGTCAGAACAGAACAGAAATGAATGGAAGAATAGGAGGAGAGAGTCTGAAGGAAAGAAGACACTAGACTACTGGGACACGGCCCTAGTACTCTGTAACACAACTAATGCTAGAGGATCACTTTTTCTACCAAGGAAGAATGGGTTCCTGATTGGCTAAAAGGACAAGAAGGGTGGGAGTAGGGGCAGTTCAAGTTCAGACATAGACATGGAGACACGTTGGGGCATGAGAGAAAGGCGAGGCAGGGGCATGCACATACACTTCAGGTGTTAGCTAATGATGATGATGTGTTTGGACAGATATACAAATGTAGGTTCATAACTCCTGCCTGGCATGAACACCAATGTACATAAGACACGGAAAAGAAAGGACTGAACAATATGCTACAGGCTGCATCCAGGCCTGTTGGACGGATGACCGGTATGATGGGGTAACTGGTTGGTTGTTATAGCTTATACCACACACAAAAAAAGGGAACAATTGGCATACAAAATGGAAACGTTAGACTATACCCTCCCACACCCACCCCCACACACAGGGGCCCCCCTCTTCCACCTCCCCCACACACACTTGCACCCCCGTGCCCAGCATGCCACCCACCGTGGGGACATATTCGGAAGGGAACTTGTTGGTTGTGTAAGAGATCAACAGGCAGGTCTTCCCCACGGCACCGTCACCCACCACCACACACTTGATGGTCTGCATCTGGAGGAGAACAGAGGCAGAGAGGGGAGGGAAGTAAGATTAGTGATTGTAGATAGCTGTGTTTATACCTGTATGATGCTTCATGTAGAAATAAGTCACTTATGTGGCTTCATGTGGGGCTATACATGGTAGAATGGCCTCAGAGAAAGCCTGGTTGACAGAGTGCTTGCGTAAGTGCTTGGGAGAGTTAGGATAGAGAGAAAGGGGTGCAAACGACAGCAATCCCCAGTGTTTGACCCGCAACTGGCCGTTGACCCACTGGCAGGTCTGTGAATCACATGAAGTGAGAATGCCATGCGTCTTCATAGCTGACGTTTGTGTGTGGCGTCTGTGTGTGTGTTGTGTGCCTGTGAGGAGTGGACAATGGGCTGTTAGACAGTCCAAACAAGGGGTGAGTGTAAGGCAGTGTCTACAAGACAGAAGAACACTGTGACCAGCGAAACGATGAGCAACACGCATACCTGTTATATTGGTAAATAGAAGGACCACGATATGAATGGTCTTTGGACAAAGTCATCTGTATGACTGTGCCTGATATGATTAGCTAACACAAATACCTTGTCTGTTTAGGAATATACAAGGCCTGCAACTTCAACGGTTTGTCCAAAAACCCAAAAAATATTGTTTTAAAATAGTATTCAAATTATTTGAATTTAAGTTCTGCGTTCATGTCGGTCTATAGGAGTTGTGAGAAGTTTGCAAGGAAACTGTCAAGCCACTTCCGCGTAAAAATGCGAACTGGTGAACAAGGCATTGGTGGCCAGCTATCAAAGTGCATCTGCAGGCTCGGTAGAATTAAAGGCGACAGTCACAGTGAAACCTTGATAATTTATATTTGTTGGTTATGAGATTAACAAAATTGGCATACATCGCTCCAACTGCTGGAATGCTGAAAATACTTGATCTTAGCTCGCTAGCGTACGTTTTACTACCAGTAAGTATAGAGCACAGCTGGCTACTGGCTAGCTAACTGCTAGCTCTCTAATCTAGCGGCTAATAAGAAGGCCTCTATGACATTTCCTCTATATGTATTGTCCCCAATAACATGACATCAAAACAACTTTTATTATAATTTAGATAACAGGCGTTGTCAATTTTGATATCTAAACCCCACGAACAGCTTGGCCATCCAATTAGCGAAAAAACAAACGAAAAATCCAGCTATTATACCAGATTGTGTCGCTACTAGCTATGCTAACGAGATAGCTGCCTGTCAAGACAGTTAGCGAGGGCTAGAGCTAGCTGAGATAGCCAGTTGTTGACAGTTTAGTGAACAGATTCTTTGTAAAAAGAAAATCGTATCAATATACTACAAATAATTTGTAATTTATTGTAACAAATGGAACATACTCTTTTAATGTTTAGATTTCACTACTTATTTGGCAAATCCCAGACAGACATAAGTTTTTTCTTACCTTGTCACAGTCTACCACGGGCGTAGCCTATACGTCCGGGGTTTTCTGACTGGAAATCAAATCACATAAAAGAGGCGTGCCACGGATTTCAGCCCAATGGACCCATAGGACGGAAACATTTAGACACAAATTAAAACACGGAACCCTAGCTCAAATCTTACATTTATAATCAACGTCTTTGGTTATGTTTGTAAAAATAATAAAAATAAAAATAAACGTTTTGTAAAACGGACGAAGTGTATACCTAGTCATTCATTGCTCCAGACAACTACCATAGTATTGGAAAGTTGCGGGTCTTGACATTGAGACAGGTGGTGGCTGTAATGAGCCACACTGATCGCAAGAGAATTAGCACAATTACTACCTGTATCCCACAGAAGAGGAGTTTGAGGGAATAATCTGTTTTAGCATGAAGGGGTTTGTTCAGAGAAAGTCTAAGCCTGGTTTGTAGAGTAAAACAATGAAGCCTAAGCAGTGCAGGATACATTTTTCAAGAGACATTTGGGACATTCACCAGGCTTGTATTGTGAGTGCAGTGAGAGGAAATGATCTTCCTGAACAGTGTCTACTAGGTCTGAATCACAGCTGGCACAGTGGCACTGTCTTCCTGCAAGGGCCAGATAAGTCCTAGAGGATGGTTATGTTATGTTCTTTCTCAGTGGCCCCTGATTTCCATAGGAACCACAGTGTAGATTACACAGTGCTTGTTTTACAGGAAGATTTTGAGTTTAAATGGCCACGACTGAGGGATAATTAACATGGCCACAAGATGGCACTGGAGTACTCAGAGTGCAAAATCTTTCCTGGTACCAACCTCAAAAACCAGTTTGCATTTTGCAAGCCAATCATATAATTAATGTCACAATCAGAGTAATCTTTGTTTGTCTGGGATATGTGGGTGTGGAAAGCAAACGTATGTCAAACACTAGGTCTGCAATTACAAATGACTTCCACTCAATGTTTTTCTTTGGTTCGAAGCCTTTGGAATGTTATGAACGACAACACATGAAATGTGTGTTATTTTAACGAAATTGTATATTTTAGCTGGGATAATTACAAAGATGAACATGCCAACAGTCGTCCCTGCAGGATGGGATGCCAAGTTCCTGCTGCTGTAAATATCACCCTGTTTGTTGCATCCTTGTCTCCCCACTTTAGTTTTCTCCTTTTCCCTTTCTCTCTCTCCCCATTTCTCTCCATGTGTCTTTTTCTCTGAAATCCAACCCCTAAGAGGGGAGGCCAGACTTTATAGCTGTCACAGTGGCTCTCTGTTCAATGGCCTACACAAGCACACACACACACACACACACACACACACACACACACACACACACACACACACACACACACACACACACAAACACAAACACACAAACACACACACACACGCACACACACACACGCACATCCATGCCAAGAGGGGAAGATAGGAGCAGCTGTGCAGGCTAGAACAGAGACTGGGAAACCAGTCTCTAAACTAGAAGGAGGGCCACTTGTCAATCTTGCATGTTCAAAATAGTAGTTGGACGGAGGCCGAGAGCAGTCAAATGTCATTGCTGTTATCATTGCTGTTAGGCAGTCAAGGCTGTCGGTCTGATTGGTTGGAACTGCCCAGATTGGGAGAAGTATTGGAGAAGAGCTTGTTGACAAAAAGGTCAAGTGACCTTCAGATGTGACCGACCAGAAAATGAGCTAATTGTGAACCAAAACCCTCTCTTTCTCGCTATTTTCCCCACTCTCCCTCTTTGTTCCTCTCTTTACCCATTACATGCATACATGGCAAACTATAAAATGAATGTCAAGGACGTGGTGTTGTTCGTATTTCAGACATACTCCCATTAAAATACACTGTTTTAATCATAGATTATCTCTAAAAGTTTTTTTTTATCTAGGCATGCCTTGTTTAACCACACACACACACACACAAATACACTCACACTCTCACATAACCTATCCTGTCCATTTGTTTGTATGTCGATATGGGCCTTTAACACTTTGCCCCCAGCAAGCTTCAACATTTGATGTTGTTTCGTAGGAACCGAAAGTGCACAACGATTCATTAATAGAAACACAATAAAACAGACTGCAGTCATATTTATATTTGGTCTGGACACAGATTTGAAGTCGATGTTGGTGAACGTGGTGACGGAGATTCCACAGAGAAATGTAAGACTTCCAGTAAATGGATTCCAAGTGCATTATTTGTGTTTGGGCAACATGGATGTGTGTGTGTGCGTGGTAATGTGCTGTATCTATGTGGTTCTTCTTTGTACAGACTGCTTTCCTGCTGCTGTACTAGTGTTCTGTAGCATAATTATGTAACTGTACACGCAGGCTTGCCCTACACATGCATGACTCTACATCTATGGCACCACGAGAGAGAAACAGATAGAGCGAGATAGAGCGAGAGAGAGAAAGAGAGAGAGAAGGAAGAAGGGGAGAATGAGAAGGAGGAATGGAACAGACAGACTCTTTTTCTTCCTCTGTCTATTTTTACCCCTAATGTGCAGCTTAGATGCAGCACCCTATCGTTTTCTCCCCAACATTTCTCCTCCATCCATAGTTCCTCCTAATTAATCAGTCCCCAACCTCCTTTTTCTCCTCCCATCCCTCCTTTTCTCCCTTCCTCTCTCAACATCTTCCTGTGAGTCATGTCTCCATCCCCTCCCCCTTCTGTCACACGTTTTACCCCCTCCCTCTGTTTTCCTCCTCTCTGCTCTCCGTCTCTCTCTCCCTCGGCTTCCCCCCCTCCTCTCAGTTTATCTCCCTCCCGTCTCGCTCTCTCCACCGCCAGCATTTTCTCGCTTGCCCTGTAGTAGAAACACACAGACAGCAGGTAAGGATGAACATCCTCTCTCCTCTCATCTTCCTCTCTTTCGCTCATCCCACTCTTTTCTCATTCATACAAGTGAGTCGATTTTCTCTCATGTCTGGTTTGTCCAAAACCTCTTGTATTGATTTGGACAGGGAAGCTCAGGGGTTGGTGTGTGTGGGTGGGGGAGATGTTGCTGCTACAGATTGTGTGTGTGTGTGTGTGTGTTTGTGTGTGTAGGAAGGTGTAATGACAATGCTATGGCACATGTGTAATGTGTTACATTGGTGTGTCAGAGCTTTTAGGCTTCCTACTCAATGCATGTCCACTGATACACTGTAAATGTGCGTGTGTGTGTGTGTGTATGTGTGACAGTCTGGATATAGTGTATCAGTATACTATCCAGTATTGTGCAGAGTGTGAGTATTTGGATGCTGCCTCAGCTGTGTGTGTGTATATGTGTAAGAGTGCGCTTGTGGGGATATTACTTAACGCATGGCTATGTTCCTGTAATGTATGTACAGTATAGGCATCCAATGCAGACAGCAGAAAGAGCATGGATGTGTGAGGGGATAATTATAATGGTGATGGAGGATGTGCTTTTGAGCGAGAGAAAAGGAGAGAGAGATAAAGATGAAACAGAAAGAAAGAGAGTGAGGAGAGAAAAGGACTTGGGTGCATTAATTTGTAGCAGTATTTGTGAGCTGTGTGTTTGAGTAAGTGGGTGGACGGTGTTTGTGCTAGCAAGGAGTGTGTGAAAGTGTGTGTGTCACAAATGTGTTTTCATCTGTCTGTTTTCATGTGTATGTGCCTGTCTGTGCCTGTGACACTTCTTCTTGTGTGTGTGTGAGTGTGTGTGAGTGTGTGTGTGTGTGTGTGAGTGTGTGTGTGTGTGTGTGTGTGAGTGTGTGTGTGTGTGTGTGTCAACATGTGTGCAGTCTGTGCCAGTCCTGCTAAAATGTGCCCTCTTCCTTCTTCTCTCCAAGGGTGCCTGCTCTCCTTTCCACTCCAACAATCCAATTTTTCTCCTCTTCTCCCTCCGTCTTTCATCCTCCTCCTTTCCACAGCCAAAAGAGAAAATTTAATTATTTATCTATTTTTTTCTCCCCATCATGGCTCGCTCTGCAACCCCCACCCCTCGTCCTCCCTCGTTCCCTCTCTCTCCCTCCTCTCCTCTTACGCTTGCTCCTTATTTGTGCTGAGAGCTGCAGTCTACCAAAGGTGTGGCGGCAACACGGGTGTCCTCAAAGCACGTTCTGATGCTCGCTGCGCGTGTGAGCGTCTGTGTGGGGGAGATCCTATTAAACGCGTGGCTGCCTTTTATAAATGCTACCAGACATCAGAGCAAACAAGTCCTCTTTAGATACAGGGACCACAGAAGTAGCTACATCTGTCCCCATGTTGAGAGATATGTATCTGAGGATCTGCTGTAAATGACAAGCGTTTGAGGTGAAGAGAATGGAGGAGGGCACTGCAGATGTAAAACGGGGTTCTTCCTCCTGTCACTCAGGGATGAGACTGAAAGTGAGGCTTTATCAACTGGATTGGTATTAAATATGGGATAGGAAAACCTTGATTTAGGCTCAAGGGAATTGGGAGTTGGGTCTTGACCAGATGGACTGGGCTCTGACAGTTTGGACAATGTCGACCGATGGTGTTGATGGAGGCTGCGTGTCCCCACACCTCGTGACCCCAGCAACCGCTTGAAAAAGGTCATAGAACAGTGGCTGTAATGTGTTGTGATGAGGTCGGCCGGATGTGCTGGAAGGGTTAGCCTGAGCCCAGGTGGACAGACAGTCTAGAGAAAGACGTGATGGGTCTTCCTCAAAAGCGGACACCAGGCCGGACCGATCAGGTGTACGTGTGTCAACTGCAACCTGGACAAAGCGTTTTCTGACACGGACCTCAACTCTTTATGTACAAACATAAAAAGACGTTATCAAAAGACGTGCTGATTCTGATCTCTCTGTCTATCTCTCCCTCTTTCTCTGCCTTTCTATCTGTCGCTTTCCATCTCTCCCTCCCCCAGGATGTCGATTGTGAGCATTGTTGCCAGGGAGATCCTGGACTCTCGGGGAAACCCCACAGTGGAAGTGGACCTGCGAACAGAGAAAGGTGACCTGCAGCATGCCTGTCTAAATAGATTCCCCTCAACACACACACACGTGCACACACACACACACATGCACAAACACACAGACATGCGCACACACGCACTCTGAAACGTTCACAGATCAAAAACAACGGGTCTCTTTTAATCACACTTTTAACATATGTTTTGATCTCTCTGTAATGAAATTGAAGTGAATATAACACCACTTAAAGGTTGCATATGCAGTATACACAGACAACAATGACCTTCATGTGACCTTAGTAGGCCCACAGTTAAACCCCTCAAACAACAACATATTTTGTGTAAAACCCTTGATTCTTTGATCCCAGAGCTCTCAAAATCAAAAAAGAAAAAAGGTTTTAAAATAATCAATAACAATCAAGAGCCTGTCAGCTACATCGAGCTGTACCTATGTTTGTAAAGAATTATGTGATTTGCGGAATTATGCTCATTCAGTCACCCGGGTGGTTTTCCTTCCTTCTCTCTACTGCTTTTTTACATTCACGTCTGTCCTCCCTTATATATCTCTCAACATGTTTTTCTCTCTTTCTTTTCCCTCCCTCCCTCCCTCCCTCCCTCCCTCCCTCCCTCCCTCCCTCCCTCCCTCCCTCCCTCCCTCCCTCCCTCCCTCCCTCCCTCCCTCCCTCCCTCCCTCCCTCCCTCCCTCCCTCCCTCCCTCCCTCCCTCCCTCCCTCCCTCCCTCCCTCCCTCCTCTTCCACATGTCTCTTTCCTCTCCCCCTTCTCTTCCTTGCCCTGTCTCCCCCTCCCCTGTCTACCTCAGGGCTGTTCAGGGCTGCAGTTCCTAGTGGAGCCTCTACCGGCATATATGAGGCTCTGGAGCTGAGGGATGGAGACCAGAGTCGCTACAAGGGCAAAGGTATTTTGTGTGTGTGTGCATGTGTGTTGTTATTAACATAATTACAGTACTCATTAGATGCTCTCTTCATACTTCCCCCCCCCTACACCCATTTTCATCCTCTCATCGACGACCCCCTCCCATCCATCTCCCCATCCTCCAGGAGTCCTCAAGGCCGTCGGCCACATAAATGACACTCTGGGACCTGCCCTCATCGCTTCGGTAAGTTCAGTGTGTGTGTGTGTGTTGCCCTATGCATGTGAGACAGTGTTTTGGTTTGTGAGTGCATATTGATCTACAGATATCTATATCATCCGGATGGTTGAGCTGAAAGGTGAGACAATGGGAAGTCCCACCCCGATAACAGTAGATCAATGGATGTGTGGAGATGGACGGGGAGGAGGGATCACAATTTGGGGGTTGTTTTGAGTTAATTGGAAGAAGATGGTTCTGCCCCATAAGGTGTGGAGCTAAGAACAAAGGAAATATTTATAGTCCAAATGTTTGTGTGTGTGTGTGTGTGTGTGCTGCTGCACTGCAGAGGGAACTGGAAAGAAAGACACAGAGAGAGAGAGAGAGAGAGAGAGAGAGAGAGATAGAGAGAGAGAGAGAGAGAGAGAGAGAGAGAGAGAGAGAGAGAGAGAGAGAGAGAGAGAGAGAGAGAGAGAATAACATGAAAGAAGAACAGAAGAAAGATAGATTTATGGGGGCAGATGTGTGTGTGAGAATTAATCTTGGGATGCAGCCAGGCGGTAAAAAAATGCTCTAAGACACTACCACACAGAGGTTTACTGCTTGGTGTTTATATGATAGAAATCACAGACGCTTTTAATGTGCTTAATCATGATTTTGACTACTGCAAGCAATGGACATGGTGTAATTGCTTCAGTATTATTAAACTATATGTAACTGTTATATCTGATAGAGTGTGTGTTTGTGTGTGTTTGTGTGTGTTTGTGTCGCAGGGCATCAGTGTGGTGGAGCAGGAGCAGTTGGACAACACAATGATCGAAATGGACGGCACAGAGAACAAGTGTGAGTCACTCATACTCCTCACACACCCACACACACACACCCACACACACACACACACCCACACACACACACACACACACCTATACACACACACACACCCATACACACACACACACACACACACACACACCCACACACCCATACACACACACACACACACACACACACACACATACACACACACACACACACACACCCATACACACACACACAATGTTATACCCTGTCCTCTCCTTCACAGCCCAGTTCGGGGCCAATGCAATCCTGGGGGTATCTCTGGCCATCTGCAAGGCTGGTGCTGCAGAGAAAGCAGTCCCCCTGTACCGTCATATAGCTGACCTGGCCGGAAACACAGAGCTGGTGCTCCCAGTACCAGTAAGACTGACTCTTCTTCTGCTACTAGGAGAGAGACGCAGGTTTTGAAATGCTACAACAGGGTTATTCGTCAACGATTATTCATGTTCCCGCCCTTGTCTGCACCTCCCTCCCTTCACTCTCTCTTCTTTCTCTCTTCTTCGCTATGTCCATCTCCCATGTCTTCTTTCTCCGTCTCTTCCTCCTCCCTTCATCTTCCCCATAATTCTCTGCCACTCTCCCTCTTCTCCTCTTTACCTCCCTCCATCTCACCCTCCGTTTCCCTCCATCATTCCCTCCAAGGCCTTCAATGTCATTAACGGCGGCTCCCATGCCGGCAACAAGCTGGCCATGCAGGAGTTTATGGTCCTTCCTGTTGGGGCGGAGTCTTTCCGCGAGGCCCTGAGGGTGGGGTCAGAGCTGTACCACACGCTGAGGGGAGTCATCCAGGAGAAGTACGGCCAGGACGCCACCAACGTGGGTGACGAGGGGGGATTCGCCCCCAACATCCTGGAGAACAGTGAGGGTAAGAGAGGGAAGGGGCACGAGGGTCTAAGAGGGTCCAGAACCTACACCAGGAACCGTGATGTGGAGATCCAAAACCCCTGCTGGATCTGAGTCTTCTCATCTTCTTCTTGTAGAAATAACCCCCACCTCCTTGTCTCTCTCCACCCCCCCCTCCCCCCCCCCCCCCCCCCCCACACACACCTTTCCATCTCAGCTCTGGAACTGCTGAAGACGGCCATAGAGAAGGCGGGCTTCACAGACAAGGTGGTGATCGGAATGGACGTGGCGGCCTCCGAGTTCTACCGCGACGGAAAGTACGACCTGGACTTCAAGTCCGCCCCCGACTCCGACAGGCACATCACTGGAGAGGAGCTGTCGGACATCTACCAGAGCTTCGTCAACAACTACCCAGGTGAGTTGACTGGTCGACTACTCAGGTGAACAGATTGAGAATTCATTAACTGGTTGACACTGACTACTCAAGTGAGCTAACAATTCTTCCCCTCTCCCTGCTCTCCTCTCCCATCCTGTCCCCCTCCCCCCCCCACTCCAGTGGTCTCCATTGAGGACCCGTTTGACCAGGACGATTGGGAGGCATGGTCCCGTCTCACGGCATCTGTGGGCATCCAGGTCGTCGGGGACGACCTGACAGTGACCAATCCAAGGCGAATTGAGAAGGCTGCGGAGGAAAGAGCGTGCAACTGCCTCCTCCTCAAGGTCAACCAGATAGGCTCAGTCACCGAGTCCATACAGGCGTGAGTTTAACCTTTGACCTTCAACAGGACCCACTGCACAACTGCTTGAGTATACATAGCTGGTTGGCAGCTGTCACTGTGCATACTGAGTCATACATTTGTGACATTATTCCATTTATCCATCACTCCTACTAATGGTGCCATCAATCAGACATACAAACCCCAGTCACAGGGCACCACTCAAGTGACCGCAGGTACTTAATCCAGCCATCAATCTACCGGGGCAGTAAATCATTGTAACTGTCAACTCTGTGTAGCAGTGCCTCATGCTGCTGAATACACTTTACTATCCCCCCCCCCCCCTTTGGTCCCCTCTCCCCAATGGTCCATCAACTTCTATCTCTCTCTTCTATCTATCTCCCCTTGTCCATCCTCTTTCCTTTCCTCCCTGGCTTCCTCCCTGGCTTCCTCCCCTTCCCTCCCCTAGGTGTAAACTGGCCCAAGCTAATGGCTGGGGGGTTATGGTCAGCCATCGTTCAGGAGAGACCGAGGACACCTTCATTGCTGACTTGGTGGTGGGCCTCTGCACTGGGCAGGTACAACACAACCATTAGCACAGAATGGACACACACACATACTTTTAAACAATTTGAAATATGATTTAAATCTACCTGCTTCATCTCTCTCTCTCTCTCTCTCTCTCTCTCTCTCTCTCTCTCTCTCTCTCTCTCTCTCTCTCTCTCTCTCTCTCTCTCTCTCTCTCTCTCTCTCTCTCTCTCTCTCTCTCTCTCTCTCTCTCTCTCTCTCTCTCTCTCTCTCTCTCTCTCTCTCTCTCTCTCTCTCTCTCTCTCTCTCTCTCTCTCTCTCAGATTAAGACTGGTGCCCCCTGTAGATCTGAGAGACTGGCCAAGTACAACCAACTCATGAGGTCAGTGTTCTTCCTTCTGTCTCTCCCCCTCCATTTTATCATTCCCCATCTTGTTCCCTCATTGTCTGTCATCACTTTCACTCCTAATCAAATATTTATGGTCCCTTGGATGAAGTTAGTGCTTACATGTCAAATTGGGATTTCTCTTTATATCTTGGACTACTGAGAAATGTAAATGAATGATGTTACAATGTAAAAATCAGAGAATAGAATAGGCTCACTCATTCTGCACCAAGGACACACACACACACACAGATACTGTCGTGTCACACATAGTAAACCACACGCCAATGTCACCCCATGTGTGCAAGCCAGTCACATCGCGGTGAGCACTTGGGATCAGCTCAGCAGATAATCCCATTGGCCTCTTAGGGGACAAGGGACGGTGCGGGTGGGGGGGGTGGGAGGGCAGCTAACCCAATCACAGCAGCTTTAGCCATGAATAGCCAATAAAGACACTTGACTACTGTGATAATGTCATGACTATGTTCCCATCATTGTACCAGTTTATGTATGCCTCACAGATAGCATGGGTCTTCTCTGTCATTCTAACCTCTGACAATCTGTTTCATACTTGCTCTCTCTCTCTCTCTCTCTTTCTCTCTCTCTCTCTCTCTCTCTATCTCTCTCTCTGTCTCTCTCTCTCTCTCTCTTTGTTGTCTCCAGAATTGAGGAGGAGTTGGGCGATCAGGCTCGCTTCGCCGGTCACAACTTCAGAAATCCCAGTGCCCTGTGAGACCCGTCCTCTGTTGGACCACTCCTGTGAGACCCAGCTGACCCAGCCACACACACACCACCGACACACACACACACACACACACACACACACAGACAGACAGGACCAACAGGACTACAGACACACACACAGGACCGATGGGACTACAGACAGAACTGACCAATCTTATGACAGGCAGACTAAACTGACATTCCGGCAGATTGACAGACTTGGATGGAGAGATTTGTGTCGATCAAATATATGAAGCTTGAAGCACAACTGGAACCGATGATTAGGATAAACAAGATAAATATTGATATATATATATTGACTTGGATGACAGAAAGAAAAACACAAAAACGCAGACACACATGACATTGTGTTGCACAGTCATGCACTCATTCACCCATGACGACATGAAAACTGCACTCTCCATCCCCCTCTCCTCTCTCTCTCTCTGTCTCACCACCCCTCTCTCCAGGAACAATCCTCTCCTCACTCTGCATCCCTCCTCTTGTTCCTGTTGTTGCTATTGGTTACTCCCTCACTCCTGCCCCCTTGTGTGGCTCTCTGATTGGCCTGGTACCCCCATGCTTGAAGCCCGTCCCGCCCACCTCCCATCCTTGAGTTCCTATATCTGTAGAATAGCTGTGTGAAAATACAGTTTCTGTATTAAATGTCTGTCACAGAAAAATAAAGATGTGAAATAAAGAGATGGATACTTCTATCATGCCAGGCCTGCCTCTGTTTTCTGTTCCTGTTACCCAGTTTCCACTAACATTATTATTGATTTGTATCACTTACACTTCTGTTAATGTGAAGGATAACACAGATTGTACAAGTCTATATCAAAAGTAAAGGGCACCCATGCGTTACGTACATGCTACACTAATTATGTTTAGGAAATTCATGAAAAAGTGTTACATTGGTGGCATAGCAAACCCAGGTATGCACCCACAATCCTCGTCTCTCCAATGCCCGCAGAAAAGGTTGCATAAGATCACAGAAATGCTGTATGGCTACCCACGGCTGGCCTTCGCTCAGCAGGCGAGAATTCGACCACTGACCCACTAATGCTTGACAGGTTTTTCAGCCTGACTCACTGCATGTTTTATGAAGGTGCTACCTTCAGCCACTAGGGGGTCTAATTGTTACAGCTTAACACCACAGTTGACACACACACACACACACAGGGTCTCTTACATGAACAGATTGCCTTCACAAGCACGCAGATGGCCAGAGCTATGTAAATTGGAAAAAGAGATTAAACAGCATTCAGTAGCACATAAAACTTTTTATTCAAGTCGTTTTCAGGTACAGTAGAAGGGTTTGGTTTCTTGTCATTGGCTGAGGAGTTACGGACCAGTAACTCAACCAATAGGTGTGAGGAAGTTAAGAAGGAGCCATTTCAGGAGGTAAATTACTATCACAGTTGTGCTCATGACACACACAGTGGTGAACACAAACACCCAGTGTGAACATAACCACAAGCAGTGCATTAGTTAATACAATATATGGTTCATTTATATGGTAGATTGTGTGGTAGGTGAAAAAGCCCAAGCCTAACACTAGTGCAGCACTTCATAGACACACATATGTGCACACACAAACCTCCACTGCAGCTTTCAAACACAAAAACACTTTGGGATAAGGACTGAGTCATGTGACGTTCTAGGAGCAGTCAGCTGGTCCCCAGGCTACGGCTAGGCACGAGCGTTGATGATATCAA
Organism: Hypomesus nipponensis; assembly: GCF_054491055.1. NCBI lineage: Eukaryota > Metazoa > Chordata > Actinopteri > Osmeriformes > Osmeridae > Hypomesus > Hypomesus nipponensis. The sequence goes on along the minus strand of NC_140364.1, from coordinate 8,507,883 downwards.
CAAACTCGGGCTTGAGAGAGGCCCCGCCCACCAGGAAGCCATCCACGTCAGCTTGGGAGGCGAGCTCTTTACAGTTGGCCCCGCTGACGGAGCCTGGGAGGGGGGTGAGGGAGTTAGAGGGTGAAACGAGGAAGAGGAATGAGAGGAGGAAAAGACAGAGAGAGGGGGATTGGAGAGAAATACATCGTACGTATCCGTGTCAAATCTGCGTGTTTGAGTGTGCGTGACATGTGGAGCCCAGGTTCCTCACTGACCTCCGTAAATGATGCGTACAGACTCCGCCACGTCCTCAGAGACGTTGGCCCTCAGCCACGCCCTCAGCTGCTCATGCACCTCCTGGGCCTAGCATAGAGGACAGAGGTCAGGGTTACACACATGCGCGCACACACACACACAACCTCACATACACACACACACACACACACAGATGGATGCTGACCTGCTCTGGTGATGCGGTCTTGCCTGTGCCAATGGCCCAAACAGGCTCGTAGGCCAGAACCACCTTCCCCCAGTCCTTCACGTTGTCTGAAACAAACACCACCACCAGGTTGGACAAAAGATCATTGCATGACAACAGTCAACACTAAAAGGCAGAAGACTCTTTAGAGTCACAAGATGGTTGCTATTCTGTGGGTCATCTCTCCCAGGTGAAGCTTCTAATGGTCTAAACATGGCCCGATTAAATGGGTGAACCATTAGACAAGGCATTGACCAGTGGTGAACTTGTGGTAAAAGGGTAAGGACTATCAGTCAAGCTATGTAACAGTGGTCAAGGCCCAGTGGTCAGTGGTCATTTAAAATTTTACTCCAGGGTTCAAGTTTTGGTCTTCCCCTGTGATCACTCAGGTTGCATTCACTAATGACCACATTATGACCGCAGTGTTCACCTGCGATGACCTGAGTCTGGGCGTACACCACCTCTTCTGTCGTCCCCGCCTCCCTCTCCTCCAGCTTCTCTCCGATGCAGGCGATGACCCCAAGATCGTTCTCTAGGGCATGAGCCACCTTCTGACCAATGAGCTCATCAGACTCTCCAAAAACATGGCGCCTCTCGGAGTGGCCCAAGATGACCCATTCTGCCCCACAGTCTTTTATCATGGCTGGGCTGGGAAAGAAAGGAGGTGGGAGAGAGAGACACAAGATGAGATGGAGAGAAGGACGTAGCGAGGGGGACAAAGAGTGCTTGTTCTTTTACAGGTGATGCAGGGCAGTGTGTTTAGACAGTGCAGTGGGTATAACCACCTGATCTCTCCAGTGAAGGCTCCCTTGGACACCTTGTAGCAGTTCTGGGCTGCCACTCCAATCCTGGCATCCAAGTTGGAGCGGACATAGTCCAGGTAGATGGTGGGGGCTCCACACACCACCTCTGGGGGAGGGAGGGAGATAGAGATAAAGATAGAAAGAGAGAGAGACAGAGAGAGAGAGAGAGAGAGAGAGAGAGAGAGAGAGAGGTGGAGTTGTCAGGTGACTTCAATGTCCATGTCACTGACGCAGGGCTAATTTCTACTTAAACCATTTCAGTATTTAGTATTTATACTTGTTCATTATACTCGGTTTAAATTATGCATAGGCAGATTATTGGTGAGAAGAAGACCAGCGTGTTAGCGCATTGAGCTAAATTTGGAGTACCGTTAAAGAGATTTGGAGAGTCAATAATAGCATCATGCTGCACTAGTTTACCGGTTTCGTCGTGGAGGCTAGCAGTATTCAGGGTTGTTATTAAGTCACCAAGACTCTTTTTGTCGCCGTTCATCTTCCAGTTTCCACCGACAAAAAACGTTCTTGACGACATGACTGAATAATGATGGATACCAGTGCTAATGACTAACAGACGCCACAGACCTGGAAAGAGATGGGTCGTCGCAACTGTGCGTGCGTATCATAGAGTGGTGCGTATACTTGTCCTGTCTGTTACCGCCCCCTTCAGCTATAGCTTCTGCGTATTGGCTCACAACCTCGTTTGTTCTCTCAGGTTTGCTTTCCAAAGGCGGGGTTAAGAGTCTCCCGGCCAATTGACTGATGTGCGTTCCTTTTTCCCTCCCTTTCAGCCAATCGTTTGACTCATGCATGTTCATTTCCTGTGCCGTAAAAAAAAAACTTTATAATTGGACGACACATGACATTGTCTCAACCCGTCTAGTCATGAAGAGGTGAACTAATGTCAGACTTGAATAGACTTGATAAGTCTGTATAGCCTACATCATCTTTCTATTCTACAGTGAAAAACGGTACTATGGTCAATCATGCTAAAATGTTGCTCCCACTGAAAGACAGGCGATGAGAGCTTCCATCACGTTATGGAACGTTTATCTATTGAATTAGGTAGATTTCATCCCTCTTAAACAGGCTTTCGCCACTATTATGAGGAATGAAAAAGCAAGACCCCAACTTTTGGGAGGCCTCTTTTATTGAGCTATTCTGTAGGGAGGGAGGAGGCGAGGGCGGTGGATGAAGGTCTTAACATCCCCCTATGCATGCTGGGATTTTCTCCAGAACATCATGCGGCCAAAGCAGCCACCCTTCCTTTTCTTTTTGCTGGTTGTTTTCTGAAAAACACAAAGTATCAACACATCTACCCCAGTACACAAGGGAACATGCAGGGTTTACATTCCAATATGCTGTACACAACATATTAGAAGGCTTGTTTTCTATCTATGCACACAAAAAATTAGCTTAGGCCCTTGACACGACTGGACTTCCTCGGTTTGGGTCTCCTGCTCCACCTTGTTTCAGCTTGATGTCTCAGTTGCTGCTGAAGGAGTTCAATATGTTCTTGGCACTCCTTCAGCTCTTCTGCTTTTGCTTTCTGCAGAGCCTCCAGGACTGCTGCTGTTTGGTCAGCCTGGTTCTGCAGTGCTTCTACAATAATTCGGAAGCTCCTTAGTCTGCCTGTTTCTGCAGTGCTTCTATAATAGTTCTGAAGCTCCTTAGTCAGCCTGTTTCTGCAGTGCTTCTATAATAGTTCGGAAGCTCCTTAGTCAGCCTGTTTCTGCAGAGCTTTTAGTTCTGCTGCTCCTTGCTCGGCCTGTTTCTGCAGGGCTTTTAGTTCTGCTGCTCCTTGCTCGGCCTGTTTCTGCAGAGCTTTTAGTTCTGCTGCTCCTTGCTCGGCCTGTTTCTGCAGAGCTTTTAGTTCTGCTGCTCCTTGCTCGGCCTGTTTCTGCAGAGACCGCAGCTCCTCAGCTGTGTCTGCAGCCTGTTTCCCTATAGACTCAATCTCTGCACATTTACCGATGAGCTCCTGTCTGATTTTGGAAGATTCATCCTGAGCGTCGTCCAGGGCCTTTTCAGGACCACTTTCTCACCAAAGGCCCCGTCTGTTCTATTCTGAGTCTTGAAGCCGCATTTGCATCATCGACTGATTCATTGTACTAGACCAAGAGCATCCTGGTGTGTTGTTTTCATTGTGTATTCTTGTGATTGCATCAGTACTTACATTAAACTACAAATAACTACATCGGTCTGGTATTTAACCTTGTATTATTCTGCACTATTTATCCAACACCATATTTGTAACCAGGCCTCACACCAATATGGATGAGGGGCTAGGTTGGCAGATTGAGGCCTACTTTTACCTGGTAAGTGCTGAAATACTTTCAAAGTACTGACTTTCACTCACAGAACAGTGCAGTTCGGAGGAAGTTATGGGTAAAAAGTACCCAACTTCTTTAGTTGTAATAACTTCCTCAGAAGTGCACTGTTCTGTGAGTGAAAGTCAATACTTTGAAACAGAAGTATTCACAGAGACCATTGCCTTTTTTTCCGCCTCAGGACTTTCGGAAGCTTTGCCGCAATTTATTTCTCAGTCTATGCTGTGCATGCCCTTGTGTGAGAATGTGTTTGACAGTATCACTGACATCTTGTTTTGTGTTCAGTTGTACAGAGGGTGGTATTTGCAAAGCAAAATGTGTGTTGATAAAGCATTTTGATGGTGTTTTCACAGAGTGTGTTGGCTGTTAGTAGGGGACCCTCTGCCAGGTGTTGTGTCATTGAGCCAAGAGTCAGGTGGGTGTCATGACAACCACCACACTCACTCCAGGTCTCTTGCTGACCTCAGCAGATGTGTCCCTTCCTCAGTGTGACACAACCCCAGATGACTCAAACACACACACACACGCATACACAAGCACACACACACAAAGACACACTTTCGCACACACACATGCCAACAAGGTGTTAATGCAGAATTCTAGATTTATTAGAAAGGGTTTCAACACGCATTGCATTTTTACATTGGTCACTGCAGATGTGTCAAAGTAGGCCTACTACTAAATGCAGCCCAGAGGGAAGATATTGGTTTACTTCAACAGCATTTTTCCCTGATACAACTCAGCATTGCTGAACCATAGAAGTAGTGGTTGGGTGGACAGCCTGTCTCATGAGTGACAGACTATATGATTGGACCATGTTTCTGAAGCACATAGTATTTATATGGTGAAAGTTATGGTGGCCATTTTGGATCAAGTCAAAGCAGCTCTGCTGTTTAGCTGAGAATCATCAAAATGGCAGATGTTACATTCCAGTGGTACACATCATCTGGGTATGTGTGACCAAACGGCACTGTACATAAACTCTGCATTCTAACACGTTACCTATAAAATACAAATAAATGTACATACCATCTTTTTATTAATCTAATAAGTGCGGAATTTAAATGTCAAAGATCTCATGAAGACAATAAAAATATATCTGTAATTCTGTCGTTCTAAATCTCAATTCATGTTCATTATTAGTCTGTATTCATTTCACAAATTTTTGTATTGTCAAAAATCTATACCTGCAATTGTCATTCTCACTTTAGATACAATAAGAGGTTGTTTTTATTCAATAAACATTAATCAATAAAATAATGTCTCAAATATGCTATGTTTTGGTGACTTGCCATTGTCTTGATATCAATATTCTCAACAATAACCTGAAAACTCGTTTGTACATGAATGGGGATGCAATGATTTCTGACTCAGATTCCATTTATACAGTAAGTTCTATCACGTCCCATCCGTCTCTGGTCACACTTGCATTCAATGATGAGGATGAGGGAGAGAGAGAGGAAGATCTAGTACCACAACGTCCTCGGGAAGTGACCCAAAACCAATATCTGCATCATCCTTAGATCTCTTCCGTTGATGTTTCCTCCTGCCCCCTCCTCTCCTCTGCTTTCCTCCCCTGTCTCCCCCTCCCCCTCTCCCGGCGTGGCCGCTGGAGGATCCAGCTCAGTTCCAGATCTTCAGGAAGCTGTCCCAGGAGCCTGTGCAGACGCCCATGCCGTCAGGAGGTACCCCAGTGCAGCTTACTCTGTTGTCGTGGCCAGACAGTACACCTAAGACAGGGATCAAGAGAAGAAGAGGATGGAAGGGAAGGCAAGACAGGAAGAGGAGAGAAGGGACAGACAGAAGATGAAAGGAGGAAAGACAAGAGTTGAAAAGGTAAAAGGACAGAAAGACAGAAACGGGTTAGACCCTTATCTAAGTGAGACATCGCGTTTTTACATTTACATAAATGTTTGCATATTTAGTTATTATTATTATATTTAGTGCATTTCAGATCAAGGATTAGAAGTGTTTTGCAGAGTCAAGGAGCTTTCTGTATTTACCGGGCACAGTGCAAGGGATGGTGGAGCAATAATAACATAGCAACTACAGTGCAACTTTGACATCTCAGTTAAGACTACAGTATTACATAGGACAGTGCAGCAAAAATTACATTTCCCCTCTGTTTCTTTCATCCAACAATTATTGAACCATCCCACACCTATTCTTCCGTCCTTCTCTTTTTCTTTAATTGTCTGTCTCATTCTCTCTCCTACTCACCAACTTTCTCGCCCTTCAGCGAGTCCCAGATGTTGCAGTTGAAGTCATCATAGCCGGCAAAGATGAGACGTCCCGACAGAGAGAGGGCCAATGACGTAACACCAGCATTCAGGCTGGTGTCCTGGTAACCAATCACCTCCTGGTCTGAGCGGAGGTCGAACATCTTGCAGGTGCAGTCGTCTGAGCCAGTCACCACGGCATTGCCACTAGGGAAGAACTGGAGGGAAAAGAGAAGAACAGAATAGGTGAAACGGATGTTTACCAGTACACAGTGGAGGACAGGAACACAGTACATCCTATTGACTTTGTCAATTCAACACCTCTGATGTGTGCAAGTGAGTGGAAAATGTAGTTACCATGTAGTCTAATAGGGCTCTCACCTGGATGGCGTTGATGTCACTGGTGTGCCCGATGAACGTCTGCTTGCAACCGCCATCCCTGACGTCCCACAACTTGGCCTGGGAGTCGCAAGCTCCGGAAATGAAGGTGTTCATGTCTGGAGACAAGGCCAGGGACATGCAGTCTCCCACATGGTTCATGTAGATCACCTTCTGCTTGCCAGTCTCCAGATCCCACAGACAGCTGGAAGAGAGGAGGGAGTTTGAGGAGAGAGGGGAGAAAGAGTAGAGGAGAGGGAGGTGGACAGAAGTGGTGGTTGCTAGAAGGGTCGCTTTGAAACGCCGGCTTTGGAATTATTTTCTTTTTACACAACATTGTACATGTTGTAGGTAGCATCACGGTTGTTTTCATTCTGAGTAAATACAGTTGCTGTACTAACTACTGTAGCCAACAACCTTGACCCTAACTCTAACCAGCTGTCATGTCCAATCAAAGCAGAGTGTCTCACCAGGTGGTGTCTCCAGAGGCAGTCAAGATCTCAGTGTCACTCAGGAAACGGCAGCAGGCTAGGTATCCTGGAAAATTTTAAATAAGAAACAATGAAGCAAAACAAAACAGTACTTTAAGTAATCTGTCCTCCATTTATACAGGCTTTCATGATCTTCAATGATTACCCCGTTATTGACAACCGTATTTTTTTAATAAGATCACATTTTCCACTACAACAAAGTAACAATTCCACAATATTACATCTATTAGGGATAACGCAATGTACAGTACTGTAGCAACTGGACTAACCTTTACGGTCCTGGGCTAGCCTGTGTTGCCTGTGTATTCTGTATATTGTAGCCTACTGGAAAGCCCTGTGCTGTGCTAGCCTGTGCTACCTGTGTATGCTGTATATTGTACCTAGGAATGATTTGCTGGACCTGATGTTAGTCCAGGATCACAATGAATCTTACTTAGAGACTTGTTACTCTTGTTGGTTAGCTGCAACTGATTTATAACTCTTGCTTGCTTGTCTACGGGTACACTCCTGCACCTTTTTGAGGTTCATGTTGTTTAATTATAACTTCTTCCCTTTGGCACTTATTTTGGGTTTTTCACAATGTATGCTTCATGTTTGGCACCCCGCAATGTTTGTGGATATATCGGTGTTATGATCAGTGACCTATGCACTTTTGTAAAGCTCTCTCTTGGAAGTCGCTTTGGATAAAAGCGTCTGCTAAATGAATACATGTACATGTAAATGTACTGGAAAGCCCTGTGTTGTGCTAGCCTGTGTTACCTGTGCATGCTGTATATTGTGGCCTACTGGAAAGCCCTGTGCTGTGCTAGCCTGTGTTACCTGTGTGTGCGTCCAGCTCTCTGAGGGTCTTTGGGCTGGCAGCCTTGATGTTGTACACAGTGCACATGTTGTCTAGTCCTCCACTGGCCACTAGGTTGCCAGAAGGGGCAAATGCGCAGGTCATCACCCAGGAGGACTTGAGGGGTATTGCGTTCACCTGGTAACGCAAAGGAACAACTTTGTTAGCCATTTTCACTTAATTTATGTAAGTCTGTAAATCTACGTTTATTTTTATTCAAGGTTGTTTAAAAATGGTTACATGTACCGTATAATCAACCAACCAACCAAAAACAAATTAATCAACCAAGGGGATACAATCTAAACTTTTCCTACCTTCATTCCATTGTACGCATCCCAGATAAGCAATTTGCCATCCTGTGACGCACTAACCATTTGCCTAGAGGAAAAAGACAGACAGCTCATTGAGTGTGTATTAAAGTTTAGGTGTTTCATGTGAATGTAATTACAGTCCATTGCGAGACCATGGACTCAATGAAGTTCCACCAATGATATAGAGGCGTGATTCACTTCCCTCATCACACCCTTTAACAAAACAACTCTTTAGTGTGCCAACTCACCTGGAGTCAGTGAGCCAGTGCATGGCATAGATCTTGGCCAAGTGGCCTTTCAATGTCTTTCTGGTCTTCAGTTGGACCCGGGGAGCAGCGGCCACGGAAGAGGCTGCAGAGGCCATGTCAGTGTCTGCCGCAGCCTTGCGGGCCGCCTAGTGGTGTGAACGGGAAACACAGGTGGGGTATAATTTCAGGCTCATTTTGTGAGAGTGATGGTTCAGAACATTTTTGGAATGTTCTTAGTGAACATAACTTAATCTTACAAGGTGTTAAGGCCTCTGATGAGTGAGATCATGTTAAAATATAGGATCAGTGCAATAACATGGGTATCTATAACAGAGGCATAGCCACAGGTAGGCCTGGGTCAATTTGTTTCTAAGACCTACCCAAAAATGAAAATATCTCAGACAAATTATGCACCGGGTGCACATCGCAAGTAAATAAGTATAAAAACTGAAAAGATACCTATACATATTTTTCTAGGCCTACCCAAAAAGATTATTCTGGCTGCACCCCTGAGCTATAACTTGCACTCAAGATGGAAAAATACTCATTGGAATTCACTGTGACAGGAAGAAGGAAGTGGAAAAGGTGTCCAGGACCAGGACCAGGAAGTTCTCACCTCAATCTGTGTCTTCAGGCCATCGGCCTCCTTTTTCATCTGCTCCATTTCCCCCATGGCAACGGTTGAGAGGGGAGGTTACCGACGTATATAAACACTAGCAAACAAAAAGAGCAAAATTCAGAGAAGAGAAAGAGGGCGAGAAAGCTAATTAAGTTGTGTCATTGAGTGCTTTTGATTCAGTCTTCTTGCATCTTGTAAGAAAACTAATTATAACAATTATATACAGTATCGTACAGTAAAGTCAGACTTTCAAACAAAGCCCATGCCCAAGACTAGGATGAGCCCAGGATCAGCTATCTGTGGGTCCACTGCTCTGGTGACCTTGATGTCTAAACTAGGCCATCAGCAGCACCTCCTCCCTTGGTCCGGCCAGCCGGGGCCTGCGGTAACACACAGGTATAATCCCCACAGCCACCTGACCCACTAGTCTTATACAGGCATAATAAGCTGCATCCTGCTCAAGCTACAGGCTCAAGGACTTTTACATCTACATAGACTGCTCTTGGAAACAGGAGACCAAATCCAATCCCATAATGGGTTTGATTGTAAAATTTGAATTGGTTTCCATAAGGACAACTGTACACGTAATGTTTGAAGTAGTCTTCTGTGTGCGTGAAGGTTCCTACTACCCCAAACTAAGAACATTATGATGACTGATTGAAGACTAATTACCAGTGTAGCATGACTTTGTAGACAGCGTAGCAACACAGACATGTCACTCAATACAAGTCAACTCATCAACTTGTACAAGGAATGAATGAAACCCCTTCCCACAAGCTAAGGAAGACAAGTAGTTTGGAACAGAGGGATGAGTGTGCCTTTTGCTCTGCTGGTGGTGCTTGGTCTGTGCTACAGGACAAGAGGAAAGGTGAGCTGTGTGGAATAGAGGGCGAGGGCAGGTCTAAGTCCCTGCAGGCCATCTTAAAGGAAGCTTTGCCAGTCCAATCTCCCGTCATCCGATTACTGACTACTCTTTACTCTCAGGATCAGAAAGGACATAAAGGGAGGGGCAACAACGCAGGAGTAAGACTATAATGTAAGAATGTACGTTAATAATTTGCTGTCATTGTCAAGACATAACTGTACAAACCAAATACATGTATTTTGAATGTTGATCATGGAGGTTCTCTTTAAGAGCCGAGCTGTGTTAGGTCCATATTTCTAATGTGACACATTAGAAACGTATTTTTCAGTAAAACTTTTTTTAAATGGATAACATCAACATTTCTGGCTTATCTTTACAATCACAAAGAATGCCACAAGAGCATGGATGAAGGACAAATTATTGGGCTGATTTGAGTTGCAGATAGCAGATAGTCGACTTGGACAGTCATTCTAACCCAGCATTATTTTGGTTAGTTAGGGTATGGCTTATAGCTTAGTCTGATTGCAAATGCAAAGAGGACCCTAGTGTGTGTCAGTACAAAACAAACCTGTCCATAAAAAGCTGCCTCAATAAACATTGAACATCAGTTGGGATGAACATTTCAATTTAGTAGCCATCTTGTTCTGCTGGAATTCCATTAATTCACCCCTCTTCTTTCATGCCCTCCCTAAACAAGCTTTGCAGCATGCACCATGGTCAGATGCATGTCAGATCCATGTAATTGTATCTGATAGCCTGCTGAACTCAACATAAGATGCAGAGTAAGGCCCTGCACTAATTTCCTTACCCCTGTCACCGTTATAATGGGATTCCTTGCATACCACAGTAATACAGAAAACTTTGTATGTGTTTGTCCCACAGCCGTTTAGAGCATATTTTTGTAGCCTACACATTGGTGGCAGACTGGTGACAGTTTTCCGGTGAAAAGCTCTCTTTCTGTCTCTCTGCCTCTAGTGACTAACTACTACAATTTGTCCTCCTGGCAAAAGACTGGCTCTCCAGGGACTGATGATCTGTGATCTGAGGGTTGGCCATGTGTGTATCCATCTCCAGTGGTGTTTCTCCAAAGTTGTCCTGGGTGGTGTTCCTCAGTGATTTGTTAGTTCCATTGCAGTGGTATCCTAGAGGACAAAGGCTGGAAGGACCACGACTGCCAAAGTGTCAAAAATCACTCACCTTTCCACAAAATACGTGGTCCTGTTTTGCTCCTTTCTGCTTGGCAGCAGTCACTCTCTCTGTACCTCCGTCTCAGCTTGTTCCTGTGACACTCGGCTTTCCTCTCCTCAGTCCCAGACTGTCCTGCTATCCTTCTCGCTCTCTCTCTCTCATCTGACGCTCCCTCCAAAAGACTGGTGGCAGTTTACCTGTGAAAAACTCTCTCTTTCTCTCTCCCTGCCTCTAGTGAGCAACAGATGAGGATTGGAGGGGATGAAGGAGATCAAGGATGAAGAGATAAGCCCGTAGATGGAAATAGAGACTGGGAAGAAGAGAGAGAGAGAGAACGAGAGAGAAAGGGACAGAGAGGGGGGAGGGAGACAGAGAGAATGGGAATGAGTATGGTAAGAGGAGATAGGTAAACCGATTGGAAAAGAAAATCAGGTTATGAGGTTAGAAGACAGGAGCAGGTGAAACACTCAGAGACCTGGGGAGCAATGGACAGGTGGAGGTGAAAACTTGGAGAGAACAGAAGAGATGAAGGTGTTCGTAACATACTGCATTGTGCAAAACAGTGCATTCATAACACTAGAATATTATTTTTTGAAATGTGCACCAACGACCATCCATTAGATTTTCCCACTTCAATGCTAATTAATACCAGTGATTGCTATGCTCTGTTTTCAGGCAGTGTTCAATTATCCAGTCCCATAGGATCCCCTAATGGGTAGTATCATGGCATCAGCTCTTTGCTTTCAGTCACCTATAGATTAATCATTCTTACTGGACATCTGCCACTTGACTGAGGGCCAGGATTTTTGTTTTCTGATGTAAAGAATTATGGGCCCAGCTAGTATGGGCTGGCTGGTGAGGGAGGGGGTGAGGGAGGGGGTGAGGGAGGGGATGTTGGTGGGGAAAAGGGGGTCTGTGAATTTTATAGGGTGTGGCTGCTAACGAGCTGGACCAGAGGGGTTAAGGTTGAGGGGGTTGAATTAGTTTGTCAGAGCTAATGAGTTGAGCCCAGTTAATCAGGATCTGATGGGATGTCCGGTGAATCTGCAATCTTGTTATGGAATTAGAGCATACCAGGCCGAACGTGCGTCATGGCAGAGAGAGAGAGAGAGAGAGAGAGAGAGAGAGAGAGAGAGAGAACACAAGAAAATAGAAAGACAGAAATAGAGATGGAGAGAGATGAACGCACCGCGATCTAAGGGTGGAGATGTGGATATCGAGAAAGGAGAGGACAAAGGGGGCCGCCCCGTCCGTCAGACGGGTGGGCATAGTCACCTCCCTCTGGCCATCGTCACTCTGACAGATCAGCTAGGTTGATGCTCAGAAAGGGAGAGGGAGAGATCGGGGCGGGGTTAAAGATCAGGATGGATGGTGTGCGTGTGTGTGTGGTTACAGTTACTGCATCTGTGCGTCTTAATAGTAGCCTTCTGCATTGAAGGCATGCAGACAGTCTATTAGTTCAGAGGGAGGGATGTTAGCTCAACGTAGGTACGTCACAACAACTAACACCTGATGAACGGGCACAAGTCTAGCCGTTACAGAAGATTAGTTTGGGGTTTCTGAGAATGCTGAAGTCTGTCTGGTCAAGCAGTGACACCTAATATCCAATGTGCCTGATGACAACACTTAAACACCCAGTGAAAGATGAGGTAAACGGGTCACTCTATCCATGAGCTGTTGGCCAAGGCGTTGTGACAAGATCTCAAAGTCTCAGAAATAAGCACAAACATTGCAGAACTGAGGAATTTAATATTGTCCATCTATCAGATGTGTTGGAATCAGTTTTATTTGACTTTGTATTTATTTTTCATTAGAAAAAAATAACACCAAACAACACGAGTTACAGAGTTTATTTTTTATGCCTCCAACTACCAGTGTATGAGTATGAGTTACTTCTTCTTAGAGATCAGGTTAATCCTTCCACTGGAGCTGCATATAGTGAGTTTGGCAATAGATGACCTGCTGCAGTTGATAGTTTGTAGACTCGTAGTGGTATTACATCCAGATTTACACCATGCACACACACACACACACTAACACACACCTCTGATCCAGCCTCTGATCATCCAAGTTGTCACATTAAAATGCCACTAGGGGGGACACTTGTTATGCCTTTACTGTAACCACTGCAGTGTAGTGCACATCTGCTAAAATACCAGAATACCAGATATGAGAATAGCTAATTTCATATGGTATGTAAACTTAATAGCACCAAACTATACATAGAGAGCTGGCTAATAAGTCTTGGTAAAAGGAAAAATGTCCACATCTCTCTTTTTTTTTTTTTTTTTTTACCTCCACATCTATTTGTCCCACAATTATTTTCTTTTAATTATCAGGCCAACAATTATTCTCTTTAAATGTTCTTAAAATGCACTTTAATTTAGATGTAATTGTATGTAAAGAAACATTTAAAATATTTTCAAAGTAACAATATTGTAGTATAGTCTCTCTCTTTACTTGCCTCATACTCTTCACTAACGTCACTCTATACCTTCCTCCACACTTTTTGTAGGTGTCTCTCTCTTTCTCCCTTACCTCACCCTCCCTCTTTCTCTCCAATTCCTACCCTAATCCTGACTAACTGAGAATGACAGAAGCAGACTAGTGAGCTTCCTGATGGCTCCTGTAACAGGCTCAAAGAGGGGGGCAGTGTCACACAGCTACACAAACCGCTCACCTTTGACCCCACAGTAGGCAGGCTTGCGCTGCAGGGGAGATGAAGAAAGCCATCCCACTTAAACCTACGTCAGGGGGTGAGAACAGGAGTCCCGACTGGAAGATTGGCCAAGCGGATAATGTTAAGTGTGCGGAGCGGCCTGGCTTTGTGACTTGAAAAAAGGCAATATCTGTACCCAGACCTCCACAAATTCCTTGTTGAAAAGGTACAGATCTTTGGAAAATGTTTGGGTTCCCTAATAAAAAAATGGTTGTTCAAATCCCATCTCTTACATATGCATGACCCAACAATGATCAGGAGTGTGAACATAGACCCTGGCCTGCTGTGTCTAGCCCGTGAAGCATGCTTAGTCTATAGCTGTTTTCATATTACTATTAGTGAACACAATAGTTGTGTTCTGTCACTCGAAAGGATGCATTCCTTTTTTTTTCTTTTTACTTGTTCTGGTAGATATTCTCAGTTAGGTGGTTAGGTAGATGTTTTGCGTTTTTGTGGTTTCCTGAGTGAAATGTACCATTTGTCTTTTGTGTCATAGTGGAAGTTGTCCTTTTATGCTCTGTGTCACATATACAGTGAAGTTCAACTAATGTACTGTATCTTAACTGTATATATGGACCAATGACTACCATATATTATCTTTACTGAATCCCATTTCTTGGAAGACCTCTGTGACTTCCTGTCAGGTGATGTCTTTATGTCAGTTTATGAGGCGTGGTTTGTAGGGTCTGCGAGGCCGCAGCTGGGTCAGTGTGCCCTCTTCTGGCTGACATCCCTGAGAGAGTCAAGGTCGCTGGAAGGAACCGTTTAGATTCTGTAAGCCTATCAGGTGTATGGGAAGCCTGGAGGAGGAGGGGACAGTGATGCGGGGGAAGGGGGGGGGGGATAAGGCCAGGAGGGAAGGGAGTATGAAAGTGACAGACAGAAAAATCAATAGATCGATAGATTGATAGATATAAAGACGTTGTTGCATGCGTCGTGCATCCAATTGGTACATACTACTTTGTCATCACATTGTGCAAGGACTTTGACCCCTTGCTCACAAATACATATGTTACAGTTTTGTAAAAAAAAAATGGTTAGTGCAATTTTCTTTACTGTGGAGCAGACCAGAGATGCACATACTGTTGGAGGGCAACCACAGCTCTGCTGTTGTTACTTTGTAATGTCTGTAGTTCAGTTGATGTGACGGATGTTTTGCTGAGCTGAGGATTGTGGGTCAAAACAGCCAGAAAGAACGCTGGCTTGTATGCTGCAAAATGTAACTGTATGCAGTAGGACATTGTGGTATTTTTGGCATATTGCATTTGGCATACACATTTGTTTCTGGAATACAACATGAGTATGGTGGTGTGTGTGTGTTGGGAGGCCAGTGTGTCTCATCCCTTGAATGAACACTGCCACCTAGAGGTTGAAAAATAACACGTTGGTTGGGTTTTTGCAAGGTTTGTCACAATTTTTGGGACGAGTGCATTTACATGTCTAATTTACAGCCATTACTGAGTTATTTAACGTGATACAATTAAGAGTCATTTGACAGTAGGAGACTTTTTAGATTTGAACAAAACCCCAACTTGATAAATGGATAAATCTTCATTAGAGACAATTCCCATTACTGTAAGAGAGATAGTGGTTATAGCCTCACACACACACAACACAAGAACCCTAAGACCAACACATACAAAAACAAGAAAAACTATAAAACACTGTAGAAGTATTACACCAAAAAATAAAAGCCCTCTAAGTACCTACTAGTAACTATCTATAATCTATTATGGAATCCATCATCAAACTATCTTATGACTGAATCAATATTTTTATAGTGTTATACCATATATATTCTCTAATGCTAACCCATTGTCTATATTGAATTTACACTACCATCATTTATTTATGTATTTTTTATGAGGCCCAATGGAAGATCTAGTCATGGAGCCTACAACCTCAGGTTATGTTGCAATTGTTTTCTCTACTGGGGTGCTCCCATCTCTTTCTCGCAGATGAAAGGCCAGTGCATGGAGCAGGGGGCGTCATACCAGCTCCGGATGGCCTTGCGCTCCAGCTTCTGTGTCTTCACAATGTAGCCGCAGTCCTCGTTGATGTGGTTGTTAGGCTCGCCGTCTTCCCAGAAACTACAAAGAAGGCGAGAGAAAATAGTTCTCAAAATGAGCTTGGCTTGTTGCTTCAGCAGTCAACCGCAGACAGACAACCACACACACTTCACACGCATGCACACACGCATTTGTGGTTTGTATGGTTGACCAGACTGAAGTAGGAAGTACAATGTATAAACAGAAGGAGAAGAAAAAGAAGAAGATGAGAAGGATTTGGAGGTGGGGTGAAGAGAGGATCATGGGGGGGGGGGGGGGGATGAGAAGGAGAGAAAAGAGGATGAACAGAGAGGGCAAACAAGATAAGTCAGATAAATAAGTAAAATCAGCAGATTAAAGGAGAACTAACTACTAAATATACAACCACTTCAACAAACCATAAGGAAAACAATACCAGAAAGAGGAAGATAAATCATGTGAAGATTAGGGGGAATATGATGACACAGCAGAAGGGGAGGAGCCAGTGTGACCAGGGGTGAGCACCCAAGGCTGGTGGCATTGTTTACTCAGCCTCTACTAGTAACTGGAGCAAAGGGGAGAGCTTCCTGTCCCCAGTCCACAAACAGCACCCCTCCAAAAACACCCATGATCAACGATCAAAGAGATAGAGGGAGAAAGGGAGAAAGGGAGAGAGGGATGAAGAGTGACAAGAGAAAAGCAACAGACTGCCTCTCACACTGTTCCAATATCCTATATATCTCCTTTCCCAGAATCACAGTCCATTAGTTTTGACATAGAATCCATCACAATTCTAAAAGGTCTAATAAAGCAACTCTAGTATGTTGTAGGTACTTGTACAACAGTGGAACTGTACCCTCCAACCAGCTTGGTTCCATCCACCCAGACCCAGTCATCTTCGGTGGACTCGTCACTGAGCCCAAACCAGTAGGCGTTCCAGTGACCTCGAGGTAGCTGGTCCCACACAAATGTCTGGACACAAGACACAGAAGTTCCGTGCATCAAGTACACTGTACTTCCCCTCCATCCATCCCTCCACCCTTTCTCTATCCTTTCCCTCCTCCCCCTTCGCTAGAGATGAACTGTGCTGTGATGACCACCACCCTCTCCTCCTCTCCTGTCCCCTTTCTTCTCTATTGTTTTTCTATCTCTCCCTCCTTCCCTGCCTTCTTCTCCTCCCTGCATCCCTCCCTCCTACCTGTTCCTCAGGGGTGTGTATGATGGCTAGGTGTCCATCCATCTCCTGACAGAAGTGCTGACCATCCTCCCAACTGTCACTGAAGGATGAGATGTAGTAGCAGCTGCTGTTAAACTGGAGCCAGGGATGAGCACATGGGATGGTGGGTGCAGCACTCCTGGTGGCTACACGTATGACACACATGGGGGGATTCGTCGATATAACACGACACACCCTCACACTTAAGTACACAGACACACACACTGCATACCGGGTGTTACCGCTTGAGGCCCAGTATGGGTCGGCAGCTGGTCTCTCTCCTTCTGCAAGTCATCTCTCTCCTTCAGCAAGTCATCTCTCTCCTTCTGCAAGTCATCTTTCTCCTTCTGCAAGTCATCTCTCTCCTTCTGCAAGTCATCTCTCTCCTTCAGCAAGTCATCTTTCTCCTTCTGCAAATCATCTCTCTCTTTGTGCAGCTTGGCCAGGGATTCTATCAGCATCGCTACATCAGCGGTCTGGGTCTGCATCTGGGTCTGGCCTTCAGACTGGTTCTGGGGAGCAGCCTGTGGGCCAGGCAGACCTTGGGCCTGGTTCCTGGCTGTGAGGAACAGGAAATTGGGATTGGTCCAAGCAGGAAAATGTAATTTTCTTATTTAAGCAGACTATCTTTTCCAAAGCAACATACACTATACTACATTATAGAAAGTACAGAGTCACACGTACACACACACAAACACACACACACCTTACCGACAACAGGTTCAACTCACAGTGGGCACTGACCGCAACCAGGGAGATTAGCAGGACAGCACACAGAACAGCCAGACACATGGAGGCCAACCTGTAGGGCCCCTGGCCCCCCTGTCTGGAGGCCCCTCTCCAAGGTGACACCGACAACACTGCTCCCACATACAATACAAGTAGAATACATCTGGAAACCAATATGATTGGTCTCTGCTGCCAATAGTGAGGTAAGTACAGAATCGACCTGCATGTAAGTGGACACACTGTATTTGTGAATCTAACTGTGTATGAGGAACTGAGGAAATGAGGAGTGAGAGAATCTGTATGTCATCTGTCAGTTAATCCTCATGTTGTTTTAAGAAATACTGACACCTATTACCTTTGGGTCACTATGACGATATAGTGACCTGACTCACCTTTTCCATCCTGACAGGTTTAGACTGCACAGGGACTGCCCCTGTGTTACCTCGGGTCATATTGACCCTCAGACAATACACGTCTTGGGTGGCTGCTACACAGAAACTTACTTTTTAATTTCCCAATTGTTCATTCTATTGGTAATTTTTGCAAACTGCACGTTTTATGTAATTTTCTTGAGTATAAATATGAATATACACAATGGGTTAAGGTTCAAATGGATTTGAACCTATGAACCAGGTTCACTTAAATGCAGCAGCCTGAGCGACACTTTTTTTTCTTCGTCGGTGAACATTTCAAAAGTGTCGACGACATGAGTATAAATTAGGCTTTACTTTATGTGAAAGGGGTGCGGCCAATCTAGTCTAAACTCTGTTACGCAAACTAGGGGTTGCCAGTTTTGAACAAATATTCCCCCCATTGATGCAAAACATTATCTGAAGCATCGTGTTTTAGCAGGGGGGCGAGAAGTTTTATTTCTACAAAACAATATCCTTCATATGTCAACTTTAAGGAATTATTATTTGACAATCGTGAAATTGTGAAAGAAGTTGATAAGGAACATTTTGAATTTTTATTCTGAAAGCCTGCAGTTGTTAATTGCATTTGCATTGCCATGCACATCTGTTCTTCCATAATCCAGATTCTATAGTTGAGATAGTTCATCATAACCAAGATTCTGCGTCACATCAAGTGTTTAATTACAGTCGCGATAAACATATTTTAAACGATCAACAACAATGGTAGTTAATACGTCTTACCTGAATTGTGTTGAACATCTGGAACGCTTGCATCAGACTCGTCTAAATAGGAACGCTCATTGTCAATAAGTTTGGAATACATTCCCTCGGACAGGGTTGATTCCGCATTAGTCGACATTTTAGTATCTACAATAAAACGTGCCTCCTTGTGTGGAAAGGCGCATCTGAGTTGATTCAGCAGAAAGCAAATTTTAGTTTATCGGTAAGGGTAACTCAACCCCAAACATGTAGCTCACGCACACGGTAGCCTAAATGTTGCGCAACTTAGACTAGGATGACACTTCGGCAGACGCACGAACAGGGGAGGACCCAAAATGTCACCTCTGGGAGACAGAAGAAAATGACCTTGTGACCTCTGTACATATACAAAGACGCACTTTGATTTAATACGTGGTCGAATACTGCACATTTCTTACTGTTATGCAGAGTGAACTGAGAATGTCTATAACAGAATGTCCTGTGGTTAGTTTGAACCCTCATCACTCATAGCCTTTTATAAGGTCAAATTTTAACAAAGGAATACACACTATACGAATAAACCACACGTGAATGACACAGTGTTCTTACATGGGAATGGGCAATTGGATAGACGATCAGTCCGTAATTGACCTTATCTTTCATTTACATTTATTCATTTAGCAGAGGCTTATCCAGAGCGACTTCCAAGAGAGAGCTTTACAAAGTGCATAGGTCACTGATAATAACAACAAGATAGCCCCAAAACTTTGCGGCTTGCCAAAACATGAAGCACATATTGTGAACAACCAAAAATAAGTGCCAAAGGGAAGAACCATAAGAGCATGTAGTTAAGCAAATTACAATTAAACAACATGAATCGCTATAAGTGCAAGTGTACCTGTAGAAAAGCAAGCAACAGTAAAAAACAAGATTAAATAAAATATTTAGCAGCGAGTACAACCATTGAAATCAGTTACCACTAACTAACAAGAGCAACAAGTCTCTATGCAAGAGTCATTGTGATCCTTGAGGAAACTAGCATTGGTTCCAGCAAACCATTCCTAAGTACCGTTGTACTTCCGGAACAAGTGTGTCTTGAGCCTTTTCTTGAAGGTGGGGAGACAGTGTCTCTGATGGAGGTGGGGAGTTGATTCCACCACTGGGGGGCCAGGCAGGAGAAGAGCTTGTGTTGTCTGAAGAAGACCGTAGGTGGCGGGTGGGGGTATAAGGCTGCAGGAGAGACTTGATGTAGTCGGGTGCAGTGAGGTGGTGTAAAGAGAGAAGAGGAGGGGTCCAAGAACGGAGCCCTGTGGGACACCAGTGGAGAGCTGGCGAGAGTCTGACAGTTTGCCTCCCCAGGACACCTGGTAGGATCTTCCCGACAGGTAGGATGAGATCCACTGGAGTGCAGTGCAAAAAGGTCCAGCAGAATGATGACGGATGACCTTGAAGGGCAGACTGGAGGGCAGTGGTGACTGAAAGGAGGGCAGTCTCTGTGGAGTGGCCAGTCTTGAAGCCCGATTGGTTGGGGTCAAGCAGGTTGTTCTGAGAGAGGAAGTTTGACAGTTGGTTAGATACAGCATGTTCAATTGTTTTTGAAAATAAGGGTAACAGTGATACTGGTCTGTAGTTCTGGAGGATGGCAGGGTTAAGGGAGGGTTTTTTGAGTAGAGGGGGTGCAGGAGGTAAGAGAGGAGTGTAGGACATGGAGAAGAAAAGTTATGATGGAACGGGACATGGTTTGAAAGAGAGGGGTGGGGACAGGATCAAGGGGACAGGAGGTGGGGCGATGAGAGAGAATGAGGTCAGGGAGCTCTGCCTCGGACAGGGTAGAGAAACAGTTTAGAAATTTAGTTGGGTCATGGAGGGTGAGAGGGTAGGAAAGGTGGGTTTAGGGAACCGACTGCTAATGTCGGCAACTTTTTTCTCAAAGAAGGAGGAGAAGACGTCTGCTGTCGGGAGGGGGGGGGGGGGGGGTTAAGAAGGGTGGAGAAGGTAGAGAAAAGTTTGTGGGGGTTTGAAGCAGAGTTAATTTTGTTCAGAAAGTAGTGGGTTTTGGCACCAGTTTTGTGAAAAGAAAAGGATTTAAGGAGGGAGTGATACTTATCAAGGTCCAGACCGTCTTTGGACTTGCTCCATCTCCTCTCAACTGGCCGAAGGGTGGACCGTTCTTCACGAATAACATCCGTAAGCCACGGCCAGGAGGGAGAAGATCGTGCAGGCCTGGTTGACAGGGGACAGAGAGTCAAGTGATGCAGTTAACGTGGTTAACAGGGTGTCGGCGGCAGTGTCAGTGGGGTGGGACGGGAACTCGTCATTGGGAGGGAGGGAGGGAGGGAGGGAGGATGTTACAATAGAGGAGAGATGGGAGGGAGATAGGGAGCGGAGGGTGTGCCGAAAAGTCACGAGGGGAGGGGAGGTAGGAGGAGTTGGAGGGAGAGAGACAGAAAATTGGATAAAGGTGACAGGTAAACCTACACAGAAAATAACTTTCCTATCAGGTCCAGTGAACCTGATAAATAGTTAACAGGCTCCAACAGTAGGTCTATGAAACATGGCTGCATGAACCAACTTTTTTACTGCTATCTGAGTCATTTAACCCTTGTGCTGCCTTCGGGTCACATGACCAAAAGATTCATAACGAACCATTGTTGTGTTTACCCAATTTTACCCAATACAAAAGCAATTTTTTTTCTTTTCTTTTAACCTTCGCAATGTGGGGGGTCTGAGACAGCCCAACGTTTAAAAGAAAATGCTTCACTTTGTTTTTGTATGCGGTAAAGTTGTCGCAAACGACGGTGGGTCACAATGACTGATGGGTCAGAATGACCCGAGGAGAACACAAGGGTTAAGAGGATTGTCCTTTTAACCCCTTCAGTACTGTAAACAGTCCTGGCTATTTCCTGCATTTGAACTCAAGTGCGAAAAAATCTGTACACAAGCCTGCAAACACTGGTTATCATGATCTATCACTGGTTATCATGGTCTATCTATGGATGTGTTTTTTCAAGTTTGCAATTGTTATGATGGTATATGGGTGTTCTTAACATCCTATTTACTTTTGATGAAAATTATTGGTTATTTAAACAAAGTATTTTTCTCACGTCAGATTTAAAACATTCACAACAGCAGAAGTCTCTGTGCATCTGAACATGACATTCTCCAGTGGTCTGTTAATCATCTGCGAGCAATAGTGAAGCAGGATATGGGAAGTTCTATTTTGAAGTGTGACACATTACCAAGTGATTGCCATAGATGTAGTTAGCATGGAAAGGTGTGACGGAACATATAGATGATGCAGCACAAAAGTTTCTCTCTGACTCACTGGGAGTGTGAGATTGCACAATGCACACAATGCACACTAATTACAAATAATCCACTTTGAAACCAGTTGCACCTACTTTAATTCTGTTATCACTATCTGATAAATATAAGGTCTTCTACCATCCTTAACAACCCCACATATTTCAACAAAAAACATTCTTCTCTTCTCTACAGCTGCATTAAGGTTTGATGGGTGTAGTGCCTTGTCAACAACTAGAGGGCGCTCTAGTATCATTGGGACCTGTAGCTCACAGGATCCCACCATTTCTCGCAAATGGATTGATTCACTCATTCCAAAGTTGTGTCGAAAACACAAAATGCTCATACATAGAGACAAGCCTATCCTATTTCTGGTTAACTATGTTGTGTGTGTGTGCGTGCGTGCGTGCGTGCGTGCGCGTGTGCGTGCGTGAAAGAGAGAACGCACAAGCACTTATACACTTGAACACACTTTTTGTGTCCTGACATTGTTTTACATTTTTGTCGAGATATATTGTGTGACAACTAAATCAAGTATGTTCTGTGAACATCACCATACATGTGACAGTGAGGAAGTGAGGTGTCAACTCAACCACATGACGTCATTTAGGGATGCGACAGTAAAAGATACAGAAACAAAATGACGAGATGTTCTTTGTAATGTATATTTAGCTCAATTGTGCAACTGCTGGTGTTGAAAAAAATGAATCAGAAGCATTCTCTGAGGGGAGTACATAGAGGGGAGTGGTTCTGACTGGAGTATACTCCTTTTCAGTTTCCGATGTGTGCAGCATATGACGCTCACTTTCGCCCACCCAACCTTTTACCAGGCATTTTTCAAAAATATAAAAACGTGGGACACAATTAAAATGGAAGGGAATAGCCTTCCTCGTAAAGTTCCGTTCAGTTCCTGAGAAACAGCTGAAAACTTGGTTCAGTCTCATGATATCATTTTCTGCTTTATCTCTTCTCCTTGTTGTTTTCCACTCTGTGATCTCTTTTTGGAGCATGCCAGATAGGAAATCTTAATACTGCCTTGACAATCTGATCCAGCCAGCCAATGGCAGAAGTCAGCTGTGGCAGCCCAGAAGGGGGTTCAGCACAACAGTGTTTCCCACACACACCTTCTGAGCTGGTGCACAGGAAGAAGTCAGGGGGAGGCAACAGTACTCAGGGAAGCAAATATCCTGAATTCCATCAATGAATGATAGGACAATACCCAATCCACTGTAAACAGTAGTACCTCAGAAAACGAATGAATTTCCTTGTGTGTTTTGAACTGAGCTGCTG
This sequence comes from Hypomesus nipponensis, assembly GCF_054491055.1. NCBI lineage: Eukaryota > Metazoa > Chordata > Actinopteri > Osmeriformes > Osmeridae > Hypomesus > Hypomesus nipponensis. The sequence goes on along the minus strand of NC_140364.1, from coordinate 8,484,743 downwards.
ATTAAACGCGACAGAGAAACCCTATCAGATACTGTAACGTTGTTCGACTCAAGCCATGGCTGCCTCTGTGGCTTGTGGTTATGTGTCTGTTCTGCAAGAGTGCATCCTGTGGCAAGGCGCATGTCTTCCTGAGGAGCAATATAAAATAGTTGTTGTTATAACATGGCCCAGTGCTCAGGGCCATCTTGCAACATTGCTTTTCAGAGAGTATAGGTGATTGTGGTTGATTAAGTGGATAGTGGTTTCTAATCTATGAACTGTGCCATCAAAGTTCAAAAACTTATGTTATAATACTTCATGAGTGGACCTATCCCACAAATTGAAACACGTCCGCAATATAATCTAATGCATGTCATGGGTTAGTCTGTAGGTACATTTGTTATAGTTTTACTGCTCTCCCACTATTAAGTTGTGAGATTGTAGTTGACAACAGTGCTATGTGCTCTCTATTCCAAACCTCTATTGCAGAGGTTTGGAATGGGATTTTCAATGGTATAATCTATCCATGCAATCCCCCATATCCAACCACGATATTACCTTCATTTCTGAGCTGTGATAGTTGTGCTGTTTCTGAAGATAAGGATCCTTAGAAAGTAAGCTTATTGAATCAGCATGAATGAAGGTGAGTGTTATTTTGGACTGGTTATCAAGTCTGGCCTGCTGGTCAACAGATTCAGTGGGAGGAGGGAGCTGGTACTGCCACCTGATCCATCCAGTTTAGCTGGATCAAACTCCATCTCCAAACATGGAAATCACCAACACGCAAATCCTCTCTGTCAAGAATCCCTTGTTTGTAACATACTTTAAAACTGTAAGCGCTTACTGCTTGTCTGCATTGCACTGCTCTGTGTATTTGTATATTTGCTAACTGATTTTTTCTATTTCCCAGAAGTGACTATTGAGAATGTAAGAAGTTAGTTGGAAACACTGATTTTGACTAACTGACAATACCTATTTTTGAATATTTTTTTGTTGGTTAAACTCGTCCAACAGGTCTCGTTTCATTGTTTGAGCTACAACTAATCCTGAGAATGGCAGAGGCCAATTCTAAGGACTAGGTTTAGGTCTGAGGACTAGGTGTAGGGCTGAGGACTAGGTGTAGGGCTGAGGACTAGGTGTAGGGCTGAGGATTAGGTGTAGGGCTGAGGACTAGGTGTAGGGCTGGATCCCAGTTAAGATCTGGGCCTCTGGTCCAAATGCTGGTTCAGATTTTTGACTGCACATGGTAGATTAGTGACATTTATTTTGCGTGAGGATGATCTCACATGATGATGTTGACTGAGCAGGAATCCTCAGGCAGGATGTTCTGTTGGCCTTAAGGTGCCAGGGTATGCTAGGTTAGACCCAGCTGGTGTCAAGTTGGCACTGCCAGCCATTAAGCTCAGGATACTACACAGGGCACAGTAGAGGGGCTACTAGACTGTGTTCTCACTAGCGCCCCCTCCCCTCCCCCCACACACACATGGGAATCATGCATGTTTTAGTCGGAGTAACCCAACCTGACAGTAGAATTTGAGTTGTTACTTGTCAAGTTACTGTACGTAAACCTTTGTCTTATGTCCTTGTCACTGTGGAAAGGACTACGTCTTTGATCCTACCCCCAGCATGTGACCTGACCTCCTGTTGCTACCATTGGCTGTACACATACCTGGCAGCAAGCTACTGAGGCTATGTGTGTGTGTGAGAGAGACAACCTATAGTACATTCCTGTGTAATTGCTGTCATAGCAAGTCCAATCCTGTAGCCTAACCTTACGTTCCTGAATAGGCTACTCACTTTTTACATGAAATGCAACACACACACCCTCTCACACAATTTGTGGAAGCTATTTTGCATGTGAACAACTGTTTGTTTGTCTCGCAATGAATCACTAACTTTATTACAACATATCAGATTTCTGGGAGAGCTCTTGACTCATATAAAGCGTCTTAATCATTTACAACACCGTTACAGACTTGTTCTCTGAATCATTTTGACAGCACGAATTTGTTCTGCATTCGGATGACCAGGTGAAAGAAGAAGTTGAGTATGGTTAGAGGTCACTGGACATGCCAGTGTTTACCAGTTTACCTGTGTACCTTCTGTGTGAAATGGTTACTGGGTTAGCTATATCGGTTGGTAGTCAGATACTCTCTGCTGTGTGTGAAAGCCAGAGAATACTTCTGTTACAACATCATAGTATGATGCCAGGAATCTCTATGTCTGGGGCTCGATTATCCGAGCCAAATAACCTTCATGCAGGTTGTTTGGATTAGGCTTCAACAGAGAACGTTGTTCGACGTTGAATGAATGTTCAGTGCCTTAGTCTTCCTGGTGGCAGCATATACATACATTTGCCTGACTGGGCCTGACAGAGAAGGTGTCTGCACGTACTACTTGCCAGCACAGACAAACTTTTTAGGTTGTGTACTTAATAAGTAGAACCCCCTCATTTTGATATACAAGAAACAGTGTCAATAGAGAATAGACAGGGCTTGTACCAGCAAGTTATCTAATTCTTTAATCTAACTATTCCAAAAGCACACAGATACAAGACTGACAGACACACGGACACACTGCATGATTATATGGTATAGTAATAACAGGCTTGGTCTACAGAAAAGCTGGTTTGTAAGATAGAAACATCCTATGCTCTCTTTCCCAACCCCCTCCCTTCTTATCGCCAACCCCCTCTCCCGTCCCGATCTCACTCTTCCAGTTGAGTGACACACGAGAGAAAACCGGAAAGTTCTCATTTGTGACTCAGGGCTATCCACACTGGCCGTGTTCACCAATGTATGAACACGACGAGACACCCAAAGTCAAACTCTGCCAGGTGAACTTCAAAACATGATGTCATCATACATCCGAACACACCTACTTCCTGACAGTGTTTACTTGAAGATGAGATGAACATCTTGTATGCCAATGCCACACAGTACAGAATATCTGAGCATAGGGTCTTTTGAGTTTAACATGACGCAACTTACACATACGACCAAGCTTTTGACTAATCACAAGCCGAAGGGACAATGAGTCTGTTGTGGTTAGTAAAGGATTGGTATGCAAATATGGTACAGAGAGTATCTGCTTCCATCGAAGAGCAACACTTCACCTGTTGCCCCATGGTCATCTGGTCATCAGTGAGAACTTTACGTGGTATTGAGAAGATAGGATTTCACACCTTCTCGCTTCAGATTTCCACTGGGTCACCTGACACTACAGGAAGAGCCCCATGCTCCCAAAAACAACAATGACATCATCTTTTTAAATCACTGAGACTGGTCAAATGGTTAAAACTTTATTGACTTGTTTTTGCATTCAAGTACAGTATGATGTCACAGCAGCACCACTGTTTTAAGTAGGCCTACCTAACTAACCTGACTAACAGTGTACACAATGTAAGGCATTGTTGTTGACTCAAGACAAATGAACTGGATGGACTGGTCATTGGCAGAACGTTTGTGTTGTTAGCGTTATAGTCAAACCAGTTGAAACAGTCTCAGAAAAGTATGACAACAATTGAACTAGTTCAATATCACACCTCCTAAAGCCCAAAATCAACTTGAAATTGATACTGCAAATTGTCGACAAACAGGCTCTTCTTCAGACAATTCTGGTTTCATATTCGGGGCTTTCAAAAGCACTGTGACTTGCACTGCGGTGAATGTAATTAAAATTCAAGTCTCTCTGTGTGTGTGCTGTCCTCTAGGAGGGGATCAGGTTAACCAGGATGTGCTGTGCAAGGATCTTCATTCAAGGGGTTGATTTGACTGAAAAATTGAGTGTGGCTGGGAGGAGTCAATGACACAGGGCGAAGGGGGAAAGGGCATCAGATTCAGACAGGAGAGTTTCGATGGGGAATGTGGAGAGGCAGGATTAAGTGTCTTCAGATTTAACATGAACAATTGGTTGAAACCAATCAGTTATAAAAAATATAAATAAAAACCTGGGCCCCAGCTCAACTTTTTGGGGAAGTCACATTAAACCTACCTACCAACAGCTACAAAGATTTACAAAAACAACCTGTGTTGCTGACACAAACCTCAACCTTTCTCTGCACTCCGAATCCTCCCCCGGGCTGTATGTGTCAAACAGGTTTTATGGCAGATTCTTTTTTCTCTGGGGCACACCGTACCTCTCACACTCAAGGTGTGGCACAGGAAGAGAGGGAAAGGAGTTAAGGAAGAGAGAAGAAAATAAGAGAGGAGATAAGGAGTGTATTAGAGAAGAGAGGAGGGGATAGATAAATAGAGGTGAAGAGGAAAGGATACCAGATGAGAGGAGATGTGAGGAGGGGAGAGCAACCCCCCCCCCTCCCCTTTAGGTTGAACCCCCCCCCGGCCCTCTGAGCAGTAAAGAGTCAATGCAGCATTGTAAAAACAGGAACCGTTGCTCCGCGTTTATGTTCAGTCATTCACAATCTTAGCGACAGATGAGAGAGAGAACATTTGTGTGATTGGTTCCCGAGAAATAGAAAACAGGATTGGCCAGCCGGTGATACTGTTTGAATATTCCCTGGAAAACAAACAAGGATGTTCCAGCAAGAGAAGAATAAATAAAACAAAAACAAATGTGTGGGCCCCGTTCCATTATTCACAGAATGCATCCTTTCTTCCTAATTTCCTTTTTTGAGGTTAGTTCAGTGAATTTGAAGGAAGGGAGGAAGCATTTAATAGGTATTCAAACACTCCCATGGTAACACAATAAAGAAGTGGAGATAAATGTCAATTGGATGGTATGCACTCACTGTAAACACATGAAGATTTGCGGAAAGTATTCAAAGATCAGCAAGAAAACCCGAAAAACAAATCCTAAAATGTTAAGAACCTAACAAAGCACATTTACATGAAAAGAAAATATATCTGGATATTATTTACAGTGATGGGCAGTAAATCATGTTCATTAGTAGTCTAGTCAAAACAATCGCAAAACAGAGAAACAACCAGCAGATGGGTTTGTGTGTGTGTGAGTTTGTGTGTGTTTGTGAATGTGTGTTTGTGTGGGTGTGTGTGTTTTTGTGTGTGTGTGTTTGTGTGTGTTCAGGTTGTGTGTGTGCATTCAGCAGTGTGCGGTCCAAGCTGTGATCTTCATGATAAATTGCTTTCCATCGGTGGATCAGTGCATGTAACAGTCTAGGTTTACATAAAGCACCTTAAACACCTCAGCTCCCCCAAGGAGGAGCTATCTCCAGCTTGCAGGTTTACACCAACACTCAGGGCTAAAGCAAAGAACAGGCTCCTAATCTGTTAATCAACACAGCAGGGAAAAATATGATTGGTTATGGTAACAAAACTCTTATTCTAAAACACTGTGAGGGAGTAAGAACTCCAGGTTTAAAGAGATAGTTTACTCAAAATACACTTCACATGTTAGGTAAGCAACCATTTTCAGTGTCCTGAGAATAAATGTAATGCTTTTCAAAACAAACACTTTCTTTGGAAAATCTAATTAACAAGGACAGATGTAAAAAGTCAGGGCCAATCAACTACATAAGAAAGAAATTATAACTGTTGTATTTTGAGTGACATACTGCTTCAAAAGATGAAATGACAAACAATAAAGCAACAAAAGTAAAATCATAGAAAGATCCGGTGTGAAACAAGTCATCCAGAAGATAAGTGATCTTGGTAGATTGTAGCGTGCCTCCTTGAAGTTGCGACTTTCCCTCCAAAACCAGTGGAATGTCATCTGCCCACAGAAATGCTGCAGCCTGTCTGTTTTTTTCTGACTTGAAGCATGTTCAATCTTGCTTTCACAAAGATTTTTCTTCAGTCTTTCATCTTTCATGCGAAGAAGACCTCTCCATCCAGACAGAAAGAGAAAGAGAGAGTCCCTGTAGACTATGGGAGATGTTCGAACACTCCTCCAGTTTCTCCAGGCTGTACACATCGGCCATGATCAGTAGGGCATCTTCATTCTCTTTAGAGTGCCTGAAGTCTTTATTTGTGTCGGCGAGGGCCTTGATGACATTCCAATGAATGGAGAAGAAGAGGGTGGGGGGAGGGGGGGTATGAGTGAAGTGGCAGGGAGGAGAAACAGGAAGACCATACAGACAAAGAAAGGGAAGGTTCCGGGCCCCTTACGAAGCTCCAGGAGGCCACATCTGGGCACCCCTGGAACCAGAGAAGGGGTGGGGGGGGGGGGTCAGTCTGGTGTGGGGCTTGGCTGTGACTGGTTGGTTCTACTGGACCTGGGGCAGGCTTACAGCTCATTGGTCCTCCCAGGCCAGAGAGGAAGATCTTGGGTAAAAACAGCAGTAGATGCTTTGGGTTGAATGCTCCTAACAGAAGAACAACGAAAAACATCAGCTACCTAGCAATGTACAATATCATCCACTCATCTCTCTCATCCTCTCATTGTATATCTCATCCTCTCATCATCCCCATGAATGAAGTAGACTTCAAGCTCACACGGTTTAGTTCAACATCGGAAATGGTAGGTTTCATAAACTCAAGTTACTTTTCAGTTACTAATCAAGATCGGATAATAATTACTTCTCGAAGCTGTGCCACCCCTCCCCTCAACCCCACTCCGGTCTGGCATTAAGTGCCAGGCCTGGCCTCTTCCTAAAGTCAACACTCTTATCTCTGTGCCTTGAGCCTAGCAGGTCTAGCTTGTGTTACAATGCAACAAGACACTACCATGTCTGTCTGTCTGTCTGTCTGTCTGTCTGTCTGTCTGTCTGTCTGCCTACATGCCAGAATGGCTGCCCGCCTGCTTGTTACAATACAATTTGATGGAAGTAGTTCTGAAAAAAGGCTTCACCTGTTTCTCTCTCCATGCAGCCTCTCTCTTCTCTAGTATGGCGACTCGACCCTGAAACACAACAGCACAGGAAGATGGAGGTCAGGGGTTAGATCATGACCCCACTTCTCCGGAATCTGGGAAGATGTTCTGATATGGAAGATTTTCAGTTAGACTTTACAGTAGAAGATCATCAGCTACACTGTGATGAGGGTGTAGGTTTGTCGGTTATAGGGTGAACTGACTCGTGAAAATGAAGCTCGGAATTAAAAAGATGAAACAGTGACATGCCGTTCTCAAAACACCACTGCCAGAGAGCGCACGTTGACAGCAGAAATGGCATTGCAAATGATAAGGCTTGATAAGATCCACCCAACAGGACCGCTATCGTGTTTTAGAGAAACTGGCTTCCTCATATCTCTGCTGATGTGCTGGCTGACTGGCCACAAGTAGCTACATGACCTCCCTAACTGCCATGTCCCAGACCACAAGGGCATCCTGGGAGTCCAAGGATAACAGTTTGTGGTTCAATGGAGTAGCTTTGCTCGGTCAATATAAAAATAAATCGTGTTGGCTACAATGCTAACAAGGACCAAGCTACGAGCAACAGAGCAGAAACACCGCTGATGGATCTAAACAGCTGCGGGAGCGTCTTCAGATGAGTGGGTGGAGGGGGCGACCTCTGACCCTGCAGGTGTGTCAGCAGCATCGCTGAGTTACGACGCTCCTAGGAGGAGCGACGAGTCGGTTTGAGAGGTAGAGAGAGATAGAGAAGGAGAGATAGGAAAAACAAGAGGGCGTGGGATCACCCCCAGGACCTAACGGAATAACTGAATTGGAGAGGGGGCAACTGTTAGGAGGGGGAGGGTAGAAAATAGATGACATGAATACAAATACTTAAAATGTAATGAGCAGAACCATACACAAGAGGGGACAGTGGAGAACACGCAAGAGAAGGAGAGAGGGATAGAGAAAGAGAGATGGATGGAGAGAGAGAGACGGGCAGGAGGGAAGAGGCTGACGCTAGTGCAGACACGAAGAGGACATTCCAGCCATAGCCTCAGCCTCTCCGCCCTGGCTCGCCGCCCTGCCTCTGCCTTCTCGTATACCTTCTACTACTGCTACAAAGGGGGGAGACAGACAGAGAGCAGGGGATTCCCCCGTGATAAGGGACAGGGGGACATGCTGTACAGTTTCGCCTCCACCCTTCTCCTCTTTCCTTCTCTCCTCAGTTCTCTCTCCCCCCCTCATCTATCTATTCGGGTGTGAAACGATGGGCTTGGCCCTCTGGACCCCCATTCAAACATCTGTTATTTGTTAGAGGGAGGGGGGGCTGGGACAGGGGCTGTGGAGCCTGGGGGCACCACACCCTGGTAGTTTGTTATCTTAACGAGGCTGGGCAGGGGGGTCAGTCTAACTGGGAGACAGAGAGAAGGGAAGAAAGAGAGATATATGAGAGAAAGAAAAGAGATAAATGAAGAAACAGAGAGAGAGCCAGAAAGAGAGAAAGAGACAGAGAGAGAGAGAGAGAGAGAGAGAGAGCGAGAGTGAGAGTGAGAGAGAGAGCGAGAGAGAGAGCGAGAGTGAGAGTGAGAGTGAGAGTGAAAGAGACAGAGAGAGAGAGAGAGAGAGAGAGAGAGAGAGAGAGAGAGAGAGAGAGAGAGAGAGAGAGAGAGAGAGAGAGAGAGAGAGAGAGAGGGGATGCGAGGTGTGGAATGTTGTCTGACGGTGTTTTGGAAATACTGAAGGCCATCCAGGCCTAATCCAGGGTGACAGTTCCAGTGGAGAGACTGGATGGCTCATAGACAGGTAACCTGTTTCGACTGTACCTTAAACAGGCAATCTCTGTACACACACACATACAGTGCATACAAGCACTACACATCAGTCTAACTCTGTCCTCCAGGTCTAATCAGCCAATAGGAATGCTCTCCCCCTCTTTTTCCCATCACCTCTCTCCTGGTTCTCTCTTCCTCTACTGCCCCCCACCACTCCCCCCACCCCCCCTCTTCTTTACTGTATCTCTCTCTACCATGTCTGCCCGCATGTGTGCAGCTGCAGGAACACGGAGGTGAAAATCCAACCAACCGCGGCGACCCAGCTTTCAACACTGCACCAAATCCACCCTTTCTGATCTCTTTTAACATGAATGAAATAAGGATGAAAACCAACCATCCATCCAACCAGTCAGTAAGGCAGATTCTTAATGTTCTGTCTTTGCAACTGCCAGCGCTAGTAGCTTCTAGCCACCTTCGAGAGTGTGACAGAGTTCAGTCTTGACTACATGTGAGCCATGCTCGTTGGTTATCGCTCGCAAACATCTCTCTCCCAGAACAAGAGTGTGCGTGTGTGTGTGTATGGGGCATTTGCATCAGATTAACTGGCTTTTTTCCTTTTCCTTGTTTTAGCCGTTCCTTCCAACTGGCTTGCATTAAATATCAGTGAGTGTGTGAGGAACTCCAGACAGAGAGAATCTGTCAAGGCCTCACCTGGTGCAGTGTTGACTGTGACTGAGGCTGACAAATGAGGTTCGGTTAAGGCTAAGCTTCCGATAATACAGAGCAGGCCCCACCCTAAAGCAGCCTTTGTGTGTGTGTGTGGGTTCGCTAGGTACATTTAACCCTCGGTGACCCCCTGTCAAGTCACACAGTGTTATCTTGCTATTACGGCCTGCTGTCTGTGGGGGCAGGGTGGGGTTGGAGGGTGGGGGGGTGGTATCATAGTGGAGAGAGAATGGAGGAGGAGAGGGGGAGGAAAGGGGCAGAGTGGAAAGGGGGAAGAGGGGGCGATAAGGGGAGGATAGGGTGGCGGGATATCCATTCAAATTCAAACCTGGGAGAGGGAGTAGACTAAGCTACCGTCCATTGTGTCTTCAACGGCTCTCGCCCTGCTGTTTGAGAACGCCCTCAAGGGAGGAGAGGGGGGGGGCAGGCACACACACCTGGCAGCTACCTATCTCAGGAATGTGCGTAAGGTGTGTCTGACTGTGTGCGAGAAGGAGTGGAAGTTTCTGCAGCTATAGGACAGGCACATCACATTGCCTTGGGTGGATTGTGACACAACATTGTGATCTAACAGGACACCACCTCTCTGTGTGTGTGTGTGTGTGTGTGTGTGTGGGTGCAAGGGGGATGGGGTCTCACGTTTGTTTTCGTCTCATGTAGACAACTCCAGCTATAATGGCCGCCACGAGGACGAGTACAGCGATGATGATGCCGGCGATGGCTCCATCTGATAGGCCCTCGTCCAGAGCACCTTCCTCTGCACAGGGATGATCAATCAACCATTAGGCCAGTCACGGTTTGTGCTGTATTTCAAATACGCTTACGACTCCAGGTCCAGACAAGACAAAAGGGAACCGAAACAGGGAACACTGCAGCTTGTCACAAGTGCCAGTTTCAGTCCCAAACCGTATGACGAATTACGGGTTGGCATAGCAACCCACAGGAAAGGTCTGCCCGTCTTACCTTTGACAGACAGCGTGTGTGCGGCGGAGCTGGTGAGTCCGGTAACGGCGTTGGTGGCCTCACACGTGTAGATGCCTGTGTTTTTGTACACAGCGCTCTCCATGACGTAGTCTGGTGACGTCACCTGCGTCAACGTGCCGTTGAACTTCCAGACAAAGGTGGCGGCGGGGAGTGACTTGGCTACACAGTTCAGCTTGACGGATTCGGTGATCTCCACGGCCATTTCACCCGTCACCTTCACTTCCTCCGGGCCGTCTGGGGAAAAGAAGACGGTGATTAGCTGACCACGACTGAACCAGAATAGCACTGCTACCACAAGATTTCAACTTTGTCAATGGCCTTGGACAAACAACCGTTATGTCGTTACATATACATACACGCACATATATATACGAACATGTATAAATGACCATCATGTAAATGATCACTGTAATGCTTCCAACTTCCGGTCAGACAGGTAGTGGTGTCATACTCACAGTAGACTACCATCTTGTGCGTGGCTTCCTCTTGGTTGACTGCATTGCTCAGCTGACACTTGTATTCCCCGCTGTCCTCCTTCTGCACCGGGCTGATGGTCACCTGGGTCCAGTCACCTGATATGTTCACTCTATTGCTAGACAGCAGCGACTTGCCGTCCTTCATCCAGGCTCGGGTTGACAACACACCGGATATCCCGGTGGTTGCCGAGCATTTGAGGCTGGCCGTGCTGTTGCCGGCGATGAGGGTGGCGTTGGGGCCAGTGATCTTAGTACCGGAGATGGCATCTACAAACACACACACACACCGGCACACATTGGCACACACACATGGGACAGGAAGGAAGGTGTTTGACTGAGTGGCAAACTGAGAGTAAGGTGATATTCCCCAAGGCTGCTTGTTCAGCTACAACTGAAAGCAAGCATGAAGACATCTTCCAAGGGTGAGTCACTGTCGGCACGCAACAGTTAACCACTGTTTGTCAACAGTCTCACAAATGGTACCTTCACAGGCCAGAATTCTCAGAAGAAAATCACCACTTCCTCGCCCCTGAGCTGACAAGAATGTGTCACTGTGTGATTTGTGGTGGAGCAATAGTTAAATATCCAGGCAGCCATTCTCCATGTCTACAGTAGCTGCACACACATGCTCAAATTCACAAAATATTTCAAATGGTTGCTGATCCCAATCTCCCCCCGCATCTCTCGCTCTCTCTTTGAAGAAAACAGCAACAGCCAATAACTCTTGAAAGAGCAGCACCCATGGGTCAGCAGGTCTGAGTGAGTCACAAACACAGAAGGCCCCCGTGCCTGTCTCACATGTAAACACAGTAGCTTGCATCAGGCGATACACTGGCTCATAAAGGTTATAGTACCTTCACAGGGCAGGACAGTTCACCACTGCCAGGTCTGATCATGAGATCAACATAAGATGACAGGTTCCAAAGAATCTGAAAATGATGCGTCATCCCAACATACAGTAACTGATGGGGTCACATTATAGGCTATCTAACATCAAAAGACTTCCAATTTCCTCAACGTGACCAGGTGTACTACTGAGTACAGCATGTGTACTGGGCACAACTGTTCAGTACCTAACCTTCACCCTAACCTAATGTCTCAAAGACAGAGGCTGAGAAACTTGTTTTGGTCAGTTAGTGTTACCTTTTCAGGGAGAATTAAGTTGTTTATTTTAGACAGTGGCATTTGAGTAGTGGCTACAGGCAAACTCTTTAGAATTGGGAATATATCAAGGCTATGTTTCTCATTTACATTTTGAAGTGCTTATTCTCTGACTCGTGTTTGAAAGTGTTTAAATAAAATCTGACAAGTATTATGTTCCGAAGGTGTCAACTTGACAGTTAAACCAGTTTCATACCACATATGTCAACAATGCCATTCATGTAGGGCGTTTGTCTTCAAATCCATTCCCCACAACCCACAAATAAACTTACAGTTCCCAAAATGGCAAACAATGATCAAACTCACCAATGACAGTGAACTTCACCACCGGGGCAGAGAGGTAGCGCTTGGTCTTGGCGTTGAAAGCCATGCAGGTGATGTTCCCCGTCTGGCTCTCATCCACGTTTGCCAGAACCAGTGTTGAGTTTGTCTCCTTTCTTTCCAAACCCTTGTGGATCCACTTGTACTGTGCAGCTGGACTGGACTTGGCCAAGCAGGTCAGAGTGAGGGTGGAACCCTTCCTGACAAAGTCGCCAGTTGGGTTGATGGTCATGGCGATGTTTTCAGGCCCGACTGTATGAGGGAAACAGCTTGGTGAGACTTAACCGTGTTAAGCTGCCACACATGATGCTGCGTTTATGTCTCTGTGTTTACAATTCAATTCAACGATTGTATAAGTATTTTTATAAATGTTGAAAATCGGGGGAGTCAGATGGCTGAGCGGTGAGGGAGTCAGGCTAGTAATCAGAAGGTTGCCGGATCGATTCCCTGCCGTGCAAAAATGACGTTGTGTCCTTGGGCAAGGCACCGACTTGCCTTGGGGGAATGTCCCTGTACTTACTGTAAGTCTACTAAATGTAATGTAAATGTAAAATCGAATTAGCAGACTGATTGTCAAGTTGGGTCAGGTAAAGTGGACTGATTGTCAGGCTGGGTCAGGTAAAGCCTGGGAGATCTCCTAGCCAGCTGCTCTGTTCCAGGCCATCATGCAGAACAGCAGCAGATCTTATCTCATTTCCTGTCACCTGCTTAGCACAGCCTGACTGGAGATCAAGCAGAAGAAGTAAGTGGGTCTGAACAAGCCTGGACTATGCTACCCTCAAAAGAAAGAGTCTTCTGGTCAATGCATTTTACCTACGGGGTACATTTCTACCAATGGACTTTTGAATGTTGGGTAACATTTGGTTATGATAAAGTTGGAATTATGTAAAGTGTGTAAATAGTGAATGGTATGATAAAGTGTAAATGGTGGTGTAATAAAAATAACTATTTTTGATATGTTACTGTGTAATTGTGAGCTGAGGCTAACTTCTATAGCCAGACCAGATCTGAGTGAGAAGAGGTTAGGAGGGGTAAGATGTGATATCACTCTTCACAGTATGTGTGACTCTTTGTGGTAGCCAACCACAGGCCTTGTGTACACAGGAAGCTCAGATAAGTTGTATGAAAGTCTGTGACTGGAGACTGGCCTCACCCACATAAGCCTTAAAGAAACACTCAAACACAATCTACCATTTCAAAATGGCTACCCCAGGCATACATGAGTCTAGCATAACAGGCCTTAAATACAGTAGAGATCATAGAACAACACAAACAACAAAACCAACTACCGAATCGGGGTGACTACTGTCCAGAAGTACTCACAGTGGACGGGGAGGCTGAAGGGGGCACTCTTCTCGCTCTCCAGGCTGTTGGAGACGGCACAGTAGATGGGCCCCACCAGGTCTGTCCTCAGGACAGCAGTCACGGTCAGGTTGCGGGAGTCTGCGCTCAGGGTCACGTGTGTGCCGTCGGGAACCACAGGGGCGGAGCCGTTGAGCCAGGCATACTTGAGGAAGGAGCCCTTGGAGGTGCAGCTGAGGACCACGGTGCTGTTGATCTCCACAGCTTCAGTCAGGCTGGATGTGATGGTCACGCCAGACACGGGCTCTGGGAGGGTGGAAGGGTGGGAGGAAGGCAGGAGGGTGGGAAGGTGGGAGGAAGGCAGGAGGGTGGGAAGGTGGGAGGAAGGCAGGAGGGTGGGAAGGTGGGAGGAAGGCAGGAGGGTGGGAAGGTGGGAGGAAGGCAGGAGGGTGGGAAGGTGGGAGGAAGGCAGGAGGGTGGGAAGGTGGGAGGAAGGCAGGAGGTCAATGCAAGCAGGGAAGGATGAGGGGAGGGGCGGGGGATGTGTGGATGGAATGCATTGGTTACTTCCTTGGCAAACAGTATTGTGAAACATAAATACAGACTAAGCAGATGATGCATGGGATTCATTAAGGAATTAATTAATGAACAGATGAATGAATCCATGCATGAGGGGGCACACATCAGATGTAGGTAAATAATAAAGGATGACATAAAGAGAGGTCAACATGGCAACTCAGCTTTGTTGGCATCAATTAGCAAACATTTGTGACATTCTACATCTATCATTTACAAACTAAAAACTTATATTTTAGTCACCACTAGACAAGTTAATTTGCTTGTCCTTTAGGACACAACGTGTAATAAAACTTGAGTCAAGTGAGGAGACATCATAGCAGATCGATTTGTTTTCGAAACAGGACAGGTATTTCTTTCTTTTAAACAACGGTGCCACGCCCTAGAGACTTCTTTGACAGTTTGCTCATGTTTAGTGCTTGAAACTAAGCTTACCATATCCACTTGCAATAGCGGAAATAAAAATGGATTGCAAATCAATGATTTAAATGAATAATTTATCAATGAATAATTGTTTATGTTTACAAAAAAAAAAGGATTATTCAAGTTCACTGTGCATCACCTTTGACGTTTTTGAAGGTACTCACCGAGAACTTTTAAAGTAGTTTCACCAGTGGTGGCTTTGCCCATGTTGTTGATCATGTTTAAAGTATAGTCTCCGCTGTCCTTAGCAGTCAAAGGCCCAAGCTGTAACACCCCGGTAGTTGGATTCAGCGACACTTTTCCCTCGTAGCCGGGACCATAGTTTGTACCTCCCGGAGCATGTGTTACAACGGCCACAAGTCCGCTCCCGCCGTTGAAAGTCCAGGATACTGTAAGGTAATCTCCCGGAGTAACAACCGTGGTAAACGTGACGTTTTTCCCAATAACTCCCTCCACAGGACCTGGTGGCAATGCCTTCTCTCCGAAGCAGCATCCTGTGGCAAACCAGCGAGGCAGCAGGTGTTATTCAACGTGTCCTTTCAAGGGTAAAGGGTCTAAGCACCGACAGCCAGCACCATTAAGTCATTTTCATTAAGGTTTACAATTTTAGACGACAAACTTTCAACTCTCTAAGAATTAAATTATTTGATTGAGGAAAATAATCTGCTTTCTTCATTAGGGCTAATTAACCAAGCCTAAATACACACTATACACTACAACAATGCATCGGTAATTACAATAGGCCTACTCCTTGTATTCTATGGATTGAACCACAAACCAGTTTGTGGACATTATGTCTAAAAACGTGAAATAAAATATGAAACAAATCCCCTCAAAAAAGATGTTCTCAAAGTAGGCTAATGACAATATACATTAAACTAATCTTACCGGTAACTGACAGCAAAAATAACATCAAATTCAAGAAATCCATCATGGATGTTTCAAGTCCTTCCGTAGATAGGTAAGAGTGCACGTTATTTGTTTTTACCTACTGAATGAGCGTTCACACACCCAGGCTAAGGTGTTATACGCAAGGAACACGCCTCTTCCTGAATTCATCTCTGATCTATGCGGTGATTTTTAAGTCATTTTTCTTGAGAATGCATGATTGAATCACTTCTTACATACCGTAAGGCGGTTATTATAGTTTAAACATTATGTGCAGTTTCATAATCGGTTAAACTAAGACTGTGACCAAGCAATTAAACAGATACTGTGCTTTTTTGCTTTGTATCGTGACAGAGGCGCCTCCCCGTGGTGCAGTACACGATTTTGTGAGTGGTCTGTTTCTCTTTCAGGATCTTTTCAGGATTTACTTCCTTGGATACAATAGATAAATTGTCAACAACACTTTATATATATAGTTTTTTTATTCCAAATACCTTTGTTTGTCTATATATTTAACATAAGAGGGTAGCACCCCTCCTACTGAACCCCACACTTCAATAGTAATAATAATAACAATATAATCATCAGAATACTATCCCATTGTCATAATTTTCTCAATAATCCATTTAGAACAGGTATATAAATCTGAGGAAATATAAGAAAGAAATTTCATAAAATATGTTAAAAATCAATTTGACCTCCCATCTGTCTTCTCTCTCACACACGCAGACACACACACACACACGCAGACACACACACACACACGCAGACACACACACACACACACACGCACACACACACACACAGACACACAAATATATATATATTTATATATATATATATATATATATATATATATATATAATATGTCCATGTGCATTTGTCTTTTCATAAACAAGTATGTAGCAATATAGTCATAATACTTGTTGAGGCTTTTTTATGTATCTTCCCATTAATTCCATCATGTCACTTCTACCGTCCACTTCAATCAGGATTATGTCTGATGGATGCACACCAGATTTTTCCATGACGATAAAGACACAAAATTCATGGAGACAGGAACACAAAAATTAAATAAAAGGAAAGAAAAATAAAACCAGGTAGAAAAGAAAATACATGTTTAAAGTCTGTAACTCGAAGAAGAAGAACCAACAGTTTTTCAGTCCTCAGTTTACTCCTCATATAGAAGATAGAAGTTCTCAGGTGATCCCCCTCCAGTTAGTACGAGAGAGTCCATGACATTACATGTCTTACAAGTCTCATACATGTTTAGGTCTTTATAAACCTCTCGGGGCATTGTGGGATAGTTCAGGTCACCCTATCAGGTTGAGCAGAAAGATGGAGTTCTAGATTCCTGAGACAGGAGAGCTAACAACAACGCTCAGGTGTGTTCCGGAAAAAAGTCCCTCCTGATGTCGCAGATGGCCTGTTGCATAACAACATGGAGACCATTGGTTCTTTCCACTGGAGAGATAGGGAGAGGCAATGCTGGGGTCTCTCTCTCTTTATTACATATCTGTCTCTCTCTCTCCTCAGCTGTCCTCTAGTCTCCAGGCATGGTTGAACCATAAACAAGTGTACTGGTTGAGTGTGGGTTAACCAGTTTACTGCTTCAGAGAAAACAAACTGAGCGGGTATTTCCCCCCAAAAACCCTACGGACAGGACCCAGTGGGTTGTTACATCCATCCATGTCACATGTTTACCACCTTCACCCCATCAAAACCCCCCCCTCAAATCCCTCCCCCCCTCAGTTTTGTGTCCCTAACAGGTCTGTCTGGGGTGTTTTGGCGGGGGGTATAGGTCGCGGGGGAGGGGTGGGCTTGGGTTTGGGTCTTCTTGCCGGGCTGGCCGAGCCTCCTCCCTCGCTGTCAGTATTGGTGGAGGAAGGGGGCATGGGTGGTGGTAGGCGTGGCAATGACATGGAGGAGTGGCCGATGGGCAGGGCCGGGACCCGCGGACAGGAAGAGACGGACCTCATGCTCTGGATCCGCCGGCACTCCTGGCAGATGCGGACGTGAGTGCAACTGGCTCGGGAGGGAGGCGGAGCCACCGCGTTGGACGCCGCCAGGGGCGGGGGAGGGGGCGGGGTGGTGTTGGCTCCCAGGGGGTCCTCTAGGAGACGCTGTGGCCCAGGGCCCATGTCGGCTGGGCCGCCCATGGCCCCTGGCCCGCCCCCGGTGAGGGGTCCCGCGCCGCTGTACAGCTTGCCGTTGCTGAGGCGCATTTCTCGAACCAGGCGTATGGGCCGGGGGGCGCCCAGAGCGAGGCGAGAGGGGTGGCGCAGGACTCCGCCCCCTGTGCTGGTGAGGGGGCGTCGCCGCCGGGAGCGGGAGCTCTTCTTACAGGAGATGGCATTGCGGAACTCGCTCAGCATCTCCTGGCAGACCGACACCTGAGGTGGGGGGGAGGTGCAAACCCATCAAGCCAAAGATGGAAACAGCTGCTCCCAAAGTGTGTCTGTACTTTCCGGTGGGAGTGTCTGAGGGCTTTCTGTGCTTGAATGTCATTTCAATGCGTCTATGTGTGTGTCTGGAAGCGTGTGTGTGTGTTTTTTTGGGTGGCTTTCTGTGTGTTTAAGTGTTTAAGTGTGTGAAACAGAATATCTTCTAGTGTTCCTCTGGAGCTAACAGTGTAACGTTGTGGGCCCCATGATGGAATGTGCCTCCTCTCTCAGCAAAGATAACCGGCTAGCATCACATTTATCTGGAAGCATCACAGCTAGAGATAGAGACTCAGAGGCAGAAAAACACCAGCAATACAAACAAACAGAGATAGAGAGAGAGAGCAAATGAAAGTCAGGAACAGTATCATCTATCCAGACAGAATAACATAAACCGTCCACTCTGGAGCAGTGGATGGAATAGCAATGAGACGATATAGAGAGAGAGAGAGTGACAAAGAAAGAGAGAAGGAGAGACTGATGGAGAAGGAGAGGGAGAGGGAGGGAGGTAGGTAGGGGAGAGGGAGGGAGAAGGAGAGAGGGAGGGAATGAGTGAAATAGTGGAGGACAGAAAGAAAGAGAAGGGGAGATAAAGGAGAGAAAGAAAGAAAGAAGGACATGAGGGGGAATAAGAAAAGAAAGGATGCAATAGGAAGAAAGGAAGAAAACAGCTCTGCGATCGCCTTCCATTTGTACTGTCAGCACTAAAGCACGTCACACTGCTACACACACGCGCGCACACACACAAACGCATGCAGACAAACGAGCAAGGAGCTGGCTGGCACGTTGCCATGGGAACCTACTGGCGGGTGTCTGTGGCTGCGGCCGGGCCCGTGGCAGGCGTGAGGGCGTACCTCATCAGTCTCCGCCGAACGCCGCATCGACCACACAAACTCCATGATGGCCACGAACACGGCAATAATGAGGCCACAGATGAGGACCACGAAGATCCCTCCGATGTTCTCCATGCCCAGACCTGGAACACACACACACACACCTACTTTAAGGATTTTCCCCTTGAACTTCATTACTGTATTCTGCAGCAGTATCACTAGAAGGAGATTCTTCATCTTCAAAGATGCTATGAAGACAGTGAGAACACTAGTTTCTTAGATCTGACTCCAGGAGATCCCTTGTTTGTTTACACAATCACTGACTTGCTCATTTACCCAGCGCCCATGGGGCCTGAGGGGGCACAGCCGGAACACAAACACAGATGCTGCCAGACATTTGGAGCTCTGCCTGCCTGCCTGCCTGCCTGTCTGTCTGTCTGTCTGTCTGTCTGTCTGTCTGCCTGTCTTTCTGTCTGTCTGCTTGTCTGCCTGTTTACAGCATCTCTATGCAAGCCTTGAGCAATGTGCAACAGGAAGAGTAGTCCTAGTCAAGACAATGGAGATTCAACACCTAGATGCTCACACACACACACACCTATATATAAACATGCAGCCACAACACCCACCCTTGGCTCTGTGGTCCTCCTCTCTGGGGCACTGCCCCCCCTCCCACCACCTCCTCTTCAGGATCTCCAGCCTGTTGTTTTCCTGCAGCTGCAGCACCCCCAGAGTGATCTCATCTCTGAACGGAGAGCCTGGGGAGGGGGGTGAGGGGAGGGTAAAGGGAGGGAGAAATAAGGGAGTGGAGGTGTGTGTGAGGAGGAGTGAGGGAAGGGAGGAGGAAGGTGGGGTGACATTGTTAGCAGTGATTACAAGGCTGTGTGTGTTGTTGTTTGTTGTTATTGATTTGTCCCCGCACTTCTTCTCTCTGGCAGTGTTCTGTGAGGCCCTGAGTGACTGTGCCAATAATGCTTTATTGATTCAGATTGAAATGAGTGAGGAAGAAAGGAAACAAAAAGAAGAGAAAGGAGAGGAGCGGGAAAGGGGAGGCACGAGAACAGTGATGGACTGTCCTCGATAAAGAGAGGATAATTGTTTCTCGCCTCTATAGGCTGCAATCATCCTGTCACTGGTGAACAGGTGGCAGCCAATTAGCAGCCCCGACTCTGGCGCATCAACGTTGCCAAGGAGGTGGCAACCGTGTCCATGGTGACAGGTTTGTGGCCATGACACCAGGTGTTATTTTTCACCTGTGGGCTCTCTCTGTCCTCTTCACCAGGAAACAGACAACTATTGATATTCTGTTCTCTGAAATGAAGTGTTTTGATTGCTGGACAATGTCACAAGCAAACCAATAATGGATCTTTCTGCAGAGAGAGTAAAGGATGCTGGTCCTTAAGGGAAGTAAAGATCTCCACAAAACAAGCTGTAGGGTAACAGACACAGAAAATGAAAACCATTTATTCTTTGACTACCTTAAGGATGAAGACCTCTCCTTTCTTAGATGCTTTTCAATCTCACTTTTGTTTCGATATAGGTTTGAATAGTTTGGAGTTGGTTACTAGAGGGATAGAGAGTGTGTGTGGAGGTGTGTGTGTACATGCGTGTGCGGAGAAGAGAAAGAAGGGGGGAGTCGGACCTCCACCAAAAGAATCATCTAGCCTGAAGCTACAATTTGTTACTCTCCAGCCAATCAGAACCTCCAAGCCTGATGTTTTAAAAGCCCTGCAGCACAAAGGATGTTAGAGAAGAGAGAGAGAGAATAAGAGAAAGCTGGATAGAGGGAAGTAGAATAAGAGAAAATAGAAGAGGGATGAGGCAGATGTCAGGGCGCTACTCTTTTATAAGTTAGCTGAAGTGTGTGGAACCCCAAAAGACCCAAACTCTTTAGAACAACCAGAGAGTTTATCCTCTTGATCTGTTTCCACCTGCACCTGTTCTCCACTCCCAACTGCAGATGCATCCCCATCACGCTGGGAGGAGGAAACTATATTCACCGTTATCTTCACTTTCCTCCCTCTCGCTCTCCCTCCTTCCCCTACCTGTCTTATCCTGTCTCCAAGCAGCTGCTGTCTCACCAAGTTCTTTCTCCCTCCTTTTCTTTTCCTAATTTCCCGCTCTCTCGCCCAAAGGATTCAGGTATCCCTCCCTCCCTCCCTCCCTCCGTCCACTCCCTCCCTCCCTCACTCCCTCCCTCACCTAGGGGCATGCCGATGCCGTAGCCCTTGGTGTCCAGCAGGCCTCCTATCTGCGTCAGGTTGCAGTTGAGGAGGCGGTAGTACTCGTTCATGGTACTCTCCATCAGGAAGGCGTACTTGGAGTTGAGCACGCGGGCGATGCCCTCCTCCGTGCTCTTCACAAACACGCTGGGCTGCTTGGAGTGCATGTAGTTCCACATGCGCTGGTAGGTCTGGTACCGGGAGTTCTGCACAAGGAGGGAAAGAAAGAAATAGAGAGAGAGAGAGAGAGAGAGAGAGAGAGAGAGAGAGAGAGAGAGAGAGAGAGAGAGAGAAAGGGAGAGATGGAATGAGGCAGCAAGCTCTGAAAAGTAAGGTCAGTGGACCACACACATACACACACACACACACCATAAAGAAGGTCATTGTGCTCCCTCCCTGGATGGTTCCGTACTGGATGTTGGTCTGGTCTGCCAGATCGTCAGGTGACTCTATGGGCACCTCCATCCTCTGGACGGTCAGGAAGGCTGCCAGGTTGGCCGTGTAGGAAGAGATGATGATGAGGGTGAACGCCCACCTGAGGGAGAAGCACATCCACACAGACAGCTGTAGGCTGGCTCAGCTGCACAGTGTGTGTATGTGTGTGTGCGCGTGTGTGCGTGTGTGTTTACGGGCACGCCCGTGTGTGTGTGTAAATGTAAACATTTACTAAGAAATCAGAATATTCGCAGAATATTCCCAAATGTTTACAGGCCCTTCCGGGCACGAGCACCATCGTCTCCACTGCACACGCACATAAACACATGCACAGATACACACACACACAGGTACACACAGACGCATCCACACGGACACACTCACCAGACCCCACTCACACAGCGTGTGGAGAGGGCTCGGGGCATGATCTCTGAGCCCTGTTGCATGAAGCCTCCTATGGGGAACCACAGGCTGTTCCCCAGGGTGTACTGGTTCTCCAGCATGTCCCTGCGCTCCCGCAGACACGGGTGGGGGTTGTACCACTCGTACGGGCTCAGCCTGGAGGGGAAGGAAACCAGGTCAGAGAAATGAAGCACACCCCAAGGTACAGGCAGGCAGATAGACAACATACATGACCCAACTGTGGGATTTTTACACTCTGTAGAGTAGTTTTTGTCCACTCTGTGCAGTTCTAGTCCCCCACCACCAGGTGGGGGTGTTGCATCTACCTGGCTGCCAGGAAAAGCACACAGCTCACGGCCAGGTAGGCCAGGAGCATGAAGAGCCAGACCGCGGGGGAGAAGGGATCCAGGAAGGAGAAGTATCCTGGTTTCCTGCCCTGGAAGCGTCCATAGAGAATAGAGGTTAGACTGGGGTGGGGGTGGTAGAGAGCTTAGTGGTCAGGTTTTCTCTTTCTAAGAAAACACGCGGCCCAAGACCAAGACCCCGTGAGCAGTGCTTCACACTGATTCACATTGTATTTCAGACACCAGGGGGCACAGTGTTAACATGTCACTGCTGGGGGGGAGGGTGAGTGTGTCCAAGCCAAGCCGTGCATGTGTCCTGTTTACTGGTAAACAAACACACAGCGCTAACCAGTAAACAGCTTGAGTCATCAGACAGCCGATGCTCTGGCCTGTGAGCTCCATAACCCCATAATAGATGAGCTAAGGTCTGCAGTCTGGAGAGGCTTGTTAGCCTGTCCATTACCCAGTGAGCCAGCATAATTACTGCAACATAGACACACTCGCATGGATAACTCTGTCTGGGGACAGTCATCCATGTCACGCTTCTTATTGAGCATCACATATGTGTACCACTGCTGCATTTCAGTCTGGAGTAATATGGAACTCAACATGTTGTGAAAAGCTCTGCTGTGTGTATGTGTGTGTGTGAGAGTGAGTGTGTGAGTGTGTATAGGCATAAGCAGGTGAGAGTGTGTGGTGCCTTACCAGATGGACCCTGTACAGGATGCTGATACCCAGAGACATGAAAGGTTTGGAGAAGTCAATCACTTTCTCTCTCTCTGAGGTAATGGTAAAGCCTGCTACAGCCAGGTCTGCCTTCTGCGGGAGGGAGAGAGAGAGAGATAAAGAGAGAAAGAGACAAAGAGACAAAGAAAAAGTAAGAAATACAGTGTAAGAAAAGGAGAAAAGGGGGATGAAAAGGTGATGGGGTGACAAGCGGGGGAAGAGAGAACAAGGGGTCAAACTGCATTCGTTTTTTTGTGGACATAAAAGCATGACTGACACCTAAAGAACACAGCAGCACACTGAAGTTAGGAGCACAGCTAGACACGCAGGAGAGAAACAAGGAGAAAGGAGGGAGGGAGAAAGAGAGGGAAGGAGGGAGGGAGAAAGAGAGGGAAGGAGGGAGGGAGCAAGAGAGGGAAGGAGGGAGGGAGAAAGACAGGGAAGGAGGGATGGAGAAAGACAGGGAAGGAGGGAGGGGGAAACGTTGGCCAGGGAGGTAAAGAAGGGCGGACAGAGTGGTAGAGGACAAAAGGAGCAACGCGCAGATATGGACCCTGAAAGCAGTCTGCCCCAAACACATCCGTGTCTTAATTACAGCTTAATTGATTAATGAGGACATACTCGTTAGCTAGTTTCCCCCACTTTCATCTGACAGAAGCACTGGCGGAGGGGTAGTGTGTGCGTGTGTGCGTGTGTGTGTCTGTGACTGAAGAATGTGTTCAATGAGAAAGTGAGGGGGAGTGTGTGTGGCTCATGGAATTGACATAAGTAGATGTGTGTGAATGTATGGGTTCTCCACTGAGAGGGTGTCTCTGAGTACACTCAAGAGAGTGTGTTCATTTGACTTGAGTGTGGGTCTGTGGCCCTCGTCCTTGCCTGTGCGTGCGCCCGCATGCACGCAGTGTGTGTGTGTGTGTGTGTGAGAGAGAGAGAGAGAGAGAGAGAGTGTCGACCCAGCTAAGGATCAGGGGCCTAATTGAAAAACCACTGCATAATTAGTGACAAAGAGAGACTTGATTAGCCTCTTAACAGTTTTACAAGGTCACCCACGCACGCGCGCGCACACAGAGCACTTCCCTATGGAGGACCATACACAGGGGCAGGCCGAGGTCATTACTTTTCCAGCCATCTCCATTATCATCCCCATCATCATTATCATGGTCATTATCAGCAGCGTTCTTACAGCCATGGGAGGCAGAGGCAGATGCACTGCTGTAGATAACATCAGTAATTGCTGCTGTGTCGTTTTAGTTGCTGCAACATAGGCTCTTGAAGTAGGTTGTTATGGCAACGGTTGTGGTGCTTGGCCTGGGTTGTGACAGAGATAACAAAAAGGATCGGGACAACAAAACCCCTCTCCTCTCTGTAGTGGAATGTGTTTGTGTATCTATAGGTCTGTGTGTTTCTCTATGTCTGTGTGACTTTTAATGTGTGTGTGTGTGGGAATGCGTGTGTGTGTGGGAGTGCGTGTGTGTGTGTGTGGGAGTGTCTGCGTTCTCACCCTATTGATGAGCTCCCCCACCATGCCGGTCCAGGATCCATTGGGTTCTGGAGCTCCATACAGCCCGTCATCCACCAGCTTGATCCTGAAGGAGAACTTGAGTGTGCCTGACAGCTCTTTCAACATGTCCACACAGAATCCTTCATACTGGTCGTTACCATGGAAATCCTGGAAGTTGGATTTACGCATCACGTATGGATTCTCCTGCAATGGACAGAGTGAACCCGATGTAAATTATCGCCAGCGTGGAATCTAGTCCAGGCAAGAGGACCAGTTAGAGTTGACATCAGAATGTTCCCTTTTAATGAAATGTCAGTCAGAGGGCTATTTCTGTGACAAACGTCCACCCTCCTACAGATGCAGTAAATGATCCTCATGCTTCCACGGTCTTCCATCTTCCACCTATGCTTCTGGCCTCTGTTCTGTTACTGTGGTTACTGAGGTAGCAGTACCTTTCACACGGTCGGTCACAGGTTGTGGGAGATGACAGAGTAGGTAGCAGACTAACCAGGATGGTGGTGACTACGAGAGTCTTGTTGGCCAGAGTCTCAGCCACGTTCACATCCAGAGAGGTCGAGTTCATCGCCAGAGTGTTATTGGAGTACCAAATACCAATCTGAGGAGAGAAGAAGACAGCGGTGGAGAGAGAGAGGGATGAGGGTGAAGAAAGGGAAGGAGGAGTATGGGGAACAAATTCTTGATTAACGTCTCAATCAATGAGAAAGCATAGCCTGCTATTTGACCCCTTGAGCCGCGACCACTCTGTAACCCGCGACCCCGTGACCCTGTGACACGCTGACCTCTTTATGACCACCGCGGTGCTTTTCCAGGATCCTCAGGGTGTAGTTGGTTCTCTGGCCTTTACTGTTGAACTCCACTCTGCCTGTCAAACCATCATACTCCACCTGGGGGGAGAAAGTGGTGGGTGTGAAGGGGAGGCCAGATATACAAAGGAAGAGAGGGCCAGAGAGGTGGAGCGGAAATAGAGTGAAAAGACAAAGAGAAGAAAAAGCAGAGCCAAAGAGGTAGTTGGGAAAGGGAGAGAGGGGAGAGAGGGAAGAGAGGGAAGAGAGGGAAAAGAGGGAGAGAGAGATCAGCATGGCTGATCCTAGACAAACAGCATTGTATCGCGTAGCTGCCAGAGCTGAGACACGGGGGAGCACAGACGGAGAGAGAGAGAGAGAGAGAGACAGAGAGAGAGAGAGAGAGAGAGAGAGAGAGAGAGAGAGAGAGAGAGAGAGAGAGAGAGAGAGAGAGAGAGAGAGAGAGAGAGAGAGAGAGGGAGAGAGGTTAGCAAAAGGGAATCATTCCCCCAAAACAGGAGGCGTGAAGCACGGACAAGATGGAGGGAAATATGGAGGGATAAGGGGACCAGGGAGGAGAGAAGGGGAGTGGAACTGCTGCCAAAGAGAGTAAGGGGATGACGGAAGGATGCTCGGAGTGCAAGAGAACAATGTCTGGGAGGGAAAGAGGGATGAGCGGAGAGACAGATGGAGAGAGATAGGAGGTGGCAGACACAAATTGGAGAGGAGACAAATCGAAGAGGAGGGGGTTGTTGGAGAAACAGAGACAACCCCCTGACCACAACAAAAACAATCCTGATGAGAATACAACACTGCTGCCAACCAGAACAACACAACACAACACTGCTGCCAAAAACAACAACAACAACAGAACACCGCTGCTAACAACAACAGCAACAACACAACAACAACAACACCTATAGACTCTGATGAAGAAGACAACACCAATGGAAAATCAATCCTAAGCAGAAAAACAACAAACAATGCTAAGCCTTTGAATGGGATCTCATTTCGTCCCTTGACGCCGAGCAGATGGAGTTGATCTCTAATGCAGGCCCTCTTGTTCACAAGGGTGTGTAATGCAACACGCTACAGCATCGCAGGGCACAGCCTGTTCCTCCTTCAGTGCCCCAACTCACTGCTCTAAGTTAGCATGTGGAGACAGTGTGATGTGATTGTGTGTTGCCAGGGGTTCCCGTGCAGAGTTAGGGTGTTGCTAAGCGTTACCATGCGGAGGTAGTTCATCAGGCTGGTCCCGTGCTGCCAGATGAGAGGAGAGGTGCAGCTGAGAGGCTTGACCCCAATCTCCTGACTCCTGTTCAGCTCCTGGACAGCACCCACGACCACGTGCACCGCGTCAAACATGAGGGCCGAGGACAGCTGGGGGGAGGCACAGGGCGAGGGGGGGGGGTTAGAGAGGGGAGTGGGGAAGGATAGTGGGAGGAAGAAAGCAGGAGAGAGAAGGGTGAAAAACACATTGATTAAATTGTTTATTGCTCGCAAAGTCACAAAGGGCGTGGTACATAGAATGAGGCGGGCACAGAACAGACAGAGAGAGATCGAGAGAGGGAGAGACAGAGTGGCGAGAACAGGGGGGAGGGAGAGAGAGAAAGAGAGGGATGAGAAAGAGGAGGTGTGTGAGAGGAGAGGAACGCACAAGTGACAGATTGTAAAGCGGAGAGGAACAGGAATGTTGGATATCAACATTACTCAATCAGCGGCCCATGTGCGAGCATTGTCTCCGTTGGCCAATCAGACATGAGCGTTACTAGGTCCGTCCAGCCATCACTCAGAGTGACAGCACGTGAATCAAACTGATTGCTTGTGGCAGCTGGGCAACTGCTCACAACTTATAGTGTAAAAAAGAAATAGCAGGAGGTGTGTGTGTGTGTGTGGCATGTGTCTACACAGATGCAGTGTGAATGTGTGTGTGCACTAACAGAGTGTATGAGTGATGGCACGGACCAGGATGTGTCAGATTGAAAGTCCTATCAGTACTAAAACACATACTGTATGACGTCAGTGAAATATGAGCTACATAAATCGTTTACAGGAACCAGAAAAAAACTGGATTAAATGAGAGATGTGGACAAGCCCTGTGAGATGTTCATAGTTCTCACTGAAGGGTTCCACTAGGAACGGTGTATTCGTAACCAAGAACAGCTTAAACAAGGATGTTCTCTTTCCAAGCGCTAATATGTCGAATAAAACCCAGAGTATAAAAAATACCCTGGGTACTGAGATCTAGAGGCTGGGAATAGGAGTATGAGCATATGGTCAGTATACTATGTGAGTGTTGAAGTGCTGAAGTGTTGTATGTTCCGGTCCTCACCGCAGGGCCTGGGTAGGGGCTGAGGTCACAGCCCTCTCTCCAGGACAGGTTCAGGCTTCTGATGAACTCCAGGTAGAAGGGATGCGAACTGTTGAGCATGGAAAAACCCACAATGTTGGACTGCTCGTCAACAACATCGTCCAATCGGAGCAAAGGGAAGTCCTGAGGAACAAAAAGGTGGAGGGGGTCAAGCCAGAAGGTCGAGGTAAGTGGGTGGGGCTATGAGGTTTGTCGGTCTGTGTTTTATTGAGACAGGCACAGGGCGCGTTATGATGACATCACCAGACCTAGGGCATGAGTCTGGTCTTCCACCTGCAGGCCATGCAGGCAGACAGGCCATGCATTTTATCAAGCAGTTTATCAAGATGGGCGAAAAAGACAGACAGAGATGGAGAGAGGGAGAGAGGGATGGAGAGGAAAAAAGAAAGAGAGAGAGGGATGTCATGATTTATAGATTTTTGGTTCCTATCCAAAGTTGGGATAAGTGCAGTTTTGCCCTTGAAGAGTCAACTGCCCTTGTAGGAGAAAAGCTGGGAGAACGCCCTGCATACCAGGCGACTGTTAGCAGGGATACGATGTAGAAATATTATTAACTATGGATGTCACCTCACGCAAGGGCACGCGGCGTGCAGCAACATAATGATGACAAACTGCCCCGGACCAGCATGCATTTCAGATGAGAAACCGGACACACATTTGGCCCGTCATTCATGGCAGGAGTTACCACAGGGGCATGTGGGCACAGCTGGCAGAGGAGGGGAGGCTCCCCATTTGTGTTTATGGGGACATACGAGTTTTGATTGGTGGATGGTCTTACCATTGTGGTGAGGATGTATTTGTAAAATGCTGACGTCATGCCCAGCTCCGATGCCTGATGAAGGTGAGAAAGAGAAGGAAGAGAAAGAGAGGGAAGTAGAGAAGGGAGATAGGTAACTGTGTTTCTCTGCGATGAACATTCAGTTATATTACTGTTATTCTTTCATTGAGGAAAGTTCTGTGTTATCAGTAAAAAATATGGACAGTGTTCAGACTATGACAGTGTTCAGAGCATGGTAGTTCCAGGGGGTATTTGTTACCTTTCGGAGAATAAGGTAGGAAATGGAGGCATTGGCGTCAATGATGATTGTGGCCACCTTGTCATCTCTAATCTCCTTCAGAAGAGGGGTGGGGTCGAGGCTCTCGTCTAGCATTCTGACAGACAGTGTTTCACGTGAGATCAAGAACCGACGCACCAGCTCCTCCAATCGCAGCAGGCCTGATTTAACAAACATTTAACAAATTGAAACAAATTCAACATTATAACGTTTGATTGGTTGGTTTTATTGCCAAAGCAGAGTAAATGTTTGTGTAGGAAACAGGCAGTACCAGTTAAAACAAGAAACAAACAGTCCTTTTGGTTTTGCAGCGTTGTTTCTGTGTAGCTACATGACTGATAATGAATTCATTTTCAACTTTACATAACAAATTATATTTTACTTCCTAAGTATTACAGAACTCCCTCGGCTCCATAATCTTTATCTCCTAACATTCAGGCACCAGTGAGCTAGCCTGTTGCAAACGTTAAATTCCAGTAATAATGAACACACAAAGCCTTCGTGTGGCTTCTGATTTAACAGGGTGGGAGACAAGCAGAAAACAACAACAGAGTAACTGTCTCCTTGGAGACAAACTGTTAAAACAACAGAGGCTTGGCCAGACCAGAGCAGTCGAGTGGAAAAGTGAGAGATCGATAAAGAGCGGTGTCTAAGGAGGGGGGACGTGCGGCGGCAGTCGTATTCAGAGCATGATCACCCGCGACCTTGGGCCAAACCTGAGCAGCCGAGCACAGAGGGAGCTCATCAGGGAGGGTGTGTGTATGTGTGTGCAAGTGTATGGTAGCTCATCATTGAAGCATAATCCACTCTGTCGAGGGCTCTGGTAATCCTTCGCGTGGACTGAAGTCCCTCATACAAGAGCGTGAGGTCTCTGTGTGTGTGTGTGTGTGTGTGTGTACGTTGTGTTGGCATGTGTGCCCACTCACACTCGGCCTTGGCGCAGATGAGGCTGGCGGTGGGATAGCTGAAGGAACGCAGGATAGCACCAATGGCTAAGCTCAGGTCCTCGTTGCTAGGGTAAAGCGTAACCGAGGCAAAGCGCAGATATGGGAGTTTGGGCGTCTCCTCCGGTCCGATCTTCACATGAGGGATCTGGAACAGGAGGAAGGCTTCAGTTTCAGTGCACCACCGATATTTAGTATGTGAAACACGTTGTTCACAAACAGTAGGATGGTGTGTCTAAAAGCATGAAGACAGGATGATTCATATTAAAAGAGGAGAGGTTGAAGTGAGGGAGACGGGGGAAAGGGGATGTAGGGGTCGTGGGTTGGGTAGAGGTAAAGCTTTGTTCTCAATAACATCCTCAGTCCATCACTGAGGTGATTCCAAGCCAGAGGAGCAGAAAGCAGAAGGTGTTTCAGTTGCAGGAGCTAGTCTCCTCCAGCGGACATGCTAACAGGCTAGCACATTTTTACATCAGGATCCTCAACCCTGGGGCTCCAAACGACCCACCAGGGTTGACTTAAACTGATGGACTGGAATTTTCATTCCCCCCGGGTTGAAACCCCCTCTCTCATAACTGATTTAACGTGGAAAAAAAAGCCCTGGAGCGATAGCATGCAGAATCTAATTTTAGAGTCAGTGTGTGACTGACAGCCTATGGTAATCCGAGTACAGAAGGTTTAATATACATAGCACCTTATGGAAAAGGTCATTTAAGCGTGAAATAAAATAGGAAGCTATTATCATACATATAACTACTTATTAACTCAGGAGATCCCAGGAGATCAGGAATATAACGGTATCTCTCTGTATATCTGCAGTGATGTCTGTACTGGATAACGTTTATAACGATCTATCAAGACTTATCATATCATATAATATCTATATCATAAATCTATAGATGATCTGTAGCTGGAGTAGAGCCCCTGATTTTACAATGTTTGGGTAGATTCGCATTGCTGTATTATAAAGGATTTACATACAGTATATGCTTTAAGAGGCTAGAAAGCATGGAGGATGCTGTAGTGGAGGCGTCTGAGGCCGGGGTGTTGACGGATGAGGCCGGGGTGTTGACGGATGAGGCCGGGGTGTAGACGGATGAGGCCGGGGTGTAGACGGATGAGGCCGGGGTATTAACGGATGAGGCCGGGGTGTTGACGGATGAGGCCGGGGTGTTGACGGATGAGGCCGGGGTGTTGACGGATGAGGCCGGGGTGTACACGGATGAGGTTGGACTCACCTCCTTCTCTCCACAGATGTGACTGACAGTGGAGCCTGACGCGGGGCTAGAGGCGGGGCCTATCACTGACACCACACCCTTTGGCAATATCTGACACACTGGGGGTGGGGTGTGGGGAAGGGACGAGATGGAGTGGTCGTGGAAAGATAGAGAGGGAAGAGAAAAACAGACAGTCAGAGAAGGAAAGAAAGAAAGGTGTTACAGGCAGATAAGAGAAGAGAGGAGAGGAAGACAAGTAGCCTACACGAAAGAGGATTAGGAAGAGAGTGGATCTGCCAGCACCAGAGGAGAGGAAGAGTCAATATGTTGGACGAGTTCCAGTCGTGTCTGTGTCCTCTTCTTGGACCGTAGATCAAATTAGGCGTCAATGGAGGACACCCGTGATTAATTACTGTCATAACTGTAATCAGACTCCCTCCTCTCTCCACAGGAGATTAGACTTCTAATTCTGCCTTGCTGAACCTGTTCCCTCAGACACTAGACAGATCCCCAGCTTGTAGAGTGAGAGTGAGAGAGAAAGAGCGATAAAGGGAGAGAGAGAGAGAGTGTGTGTGTGTGTGTCTGTGCGTCTGTGTGATACTGCATTGTCATCCACATCCCAGCCATCCCTGCCTGAGATCAATGACAATTACGTCTTCCTGGTTCTGGGGGGGGGGGGGGGGGGGGGGGTATTTACTTTACAAACAAGCCATTCAATACTGAAGTCAACCATAGTGGCAGTGGTGTATACTTACTGGTGTCTGTGGTGTCATACTGGGAGTCTTTCTGCAGCTCGTAGATGTCGACCTCCACGCGGGCGCGGGACGGAGCGTCCATCAGGCTGTTGATGTTTTCTCGTGCCAAGGCCAGCGCCAGACGCTCGCCACGACCACAAGAGGACTGGTCGTCCAAGATGGCCGCTGGGGGGGGGAGGAGGGTTTGATCGACTCAGTTAACACGATTGAGCAAGCGGGAGGGGGAGAGAGGGAGAGTTGAGGCAGACGCAAAGCGATGGAGGAAGACAAGCACGCACTCAGAAACACGCACATGGACACACAGTGGACGAAAGAGAGTTTCAGCACACATGCCAGACTCCATCGCAGCCTCCGATCCAGAGAGCCACATCTTCTCAGCCCACCTGTCATCTGCCTGATGTGTGTTAGCGTACGTGTGTGAGTGTGTGTGTGTGTGGCAGCCTCTGCAGAGCTGACCTTTGACTAACATTTAGTCCATCAGTCTGATAGAAGTCAGGGCTGAGTCACACACACACACCAGACAGAAAGATCTTCCCTCAGACAGACAACACCATCACCCCTGGCAACCACCTGAATCCACAGTTAAAAGCCAACCAAAAGTATGTCCATCGACATGGATGACATGGACAGTTACAAGCTTTCTTAGCTGAGGAGGTAGAGGAGTTTTACAAGGACCGGCTGCTGTGTATCGATGAAAGATGTCTTTAGATAGTTCATCAGAACTGTACTAAGGAGAGTTGAGAATTTAGAGACACAAAGCATGACACACTCACACACACACAAACGCATGGCGGGTGTATCCTTACCCATGCGTACGGCGGCAAGGGCTGGGGTCTGGGTGAGCGAGCGAGGGGCCATGGTCAGCAGCAACAGGAAGAGGAGGAAGTGTGTCGACAGCAGCAGCGCTGGCAGAGCCGGCATCTTCCACTGCTCCTCATGGAGAACGGTGTGCTGGCTGCCTGGTCCGCCACCTGCTGGCGGGAAGGAGTCATTACAACACTGACACAGCTCGCAAGGTGTGAATGAATGATGAACCGACTAATGTAGCATTTTCAGGTGCATATATCACATCCTTAAGCTTTATTTGTCAAGCTGCGGTAACAAACAACATCATAATGGCCCATTTAAAGACATGCTGTGATGACAGACCATTACAAATTAGGACATCATCAACAATGTGACCTCAAGTGGGGAGTCACACACACACTCAAGCACAACAGCCATACACAAAGGAGTAAAGCATGAGAAATACTAAACAAAAAAGAGCTAAATTCAATTTTAAGAGAGAAAGAGAATTGAACCATAAATAACTATTTTTTCAAGGACTTTGAAAGCAAAACGAAAAAGGTATACATCTTCAAAGTGGATCACAGCTAACGGATTTGCATCAGTTACAGAGAGTCAAGTAGCCACAGGCTACCCAGTCCATCCAGCCTAGCTCCACTGCATCACACCTGCCATGGACAGGGAGTTATTCTGTCAACGGTGTGATTTGTTAGCCTTGCTAAATGTTTATCTGTCCTCGGCTATGAAGCCTCCTGTATGAATTTAAATTGGATTCCAAATTGAATTTAAATTGAGGGAGTTGAGTAGGACAGGCTGATACGAGGGAAAGACAGAAAGTGAGAGATGAGGGGTGATAAATAAAGAAGGAAAAGTGAGTTTATATAGGTGAAATAGTAGAAAAACACAATGAGAGAGAGAGATTTAGAAGAAGGGAGGGAAAAGAGAAGTAGGCTACTGAGTGACAGACAATTCAGTAGGACACTGACAGGGAAATGAGAAATGGGCTTTGGCAGAAATAAAATAAAAAATTATGCGAATTAATGACTTTCCAGTAAAAAGGAATGTCTTGTACCAAGCAAATGTTGTGTCATTGTTAGTTCCATCCTTCGGTTGACGTTACTTTATACTGGACAGCTTTTCCGACGCATCCTCCCTTCCCTTTCAACACTCCAGAACATCACAAAAGAGGACAGGGCTACAAAGGAAGATCCGGATCAAGTCCTAGTCTGTTGGATAATGGCCCTTAATACTGTCCTAAATATAAAATATTAGCATTCTTTCCCTCCGGGATAAGACGATTTTGTTGCGCTTTGCCGTCAACACGAAGTCGTCTTGCTAACTCAAACGCTTTTATGACATGGTAATCCGCTCATTTTGCCCGAGACGCGCCGCACTTCTCTGTCACGGGAAACAGCGGGATGCAGGTTAAGCGCAAGGCGCTTCCGTCATCTTTGGAGAAGCGCATGCTTTCAGACATGTAAGTGCCACTGTGGCGATGAAACGTGGAAGAAAAAACAAAGTTCACTGAACAAATTTCACTCGCGGGTGACACTAAGGAGTGTTGGTTTAGTTAAGTTCTACTATGTCTCTATGTATGAACAAAACACACTTGTTGCAAAGCTGGTGTGTTGAAAATCTGTCTAGATGTCTTAAATAGCCTCTGTGAACTGTGTTCCAGTAACCAGCAGAGCTATTGAAAGGAAGCATGCAGCTCATTAAACATGACTGACCTTATTCCCCACTTCACCTCTCATGTCCGCCCTCTCTCTGAACCCCCTACATCTATGTCAACCGTCTCCATGCAGGCCACATCAATAAGGCAGATGGGGAGATGCTAGTATCTAGCTGGTCAAGATGGAGACATATGAACTGGAGAGCATGTCTGGGGACTCTATATCAGCTGTCTGGTCAGCCAGAGGTCATCTGGGGTTATCTCTAGATGTGTTGGGGGGAAGGAGGGGGGGGGGGGTGGAAGAAGAGATGGAGGGACACAAGTAGAAAGGCAGGAGAGGGGCATGCACGAGAGAGACGGAGAGGAAGAGGGATGGGGACAGGTTTAGCATCGTTACAGATATGACAGTGATGGAGAGATGGAAGGAGGGAGTGAGGGAGTTATGAAGTAATGGACAGGGAGGGAGGAAAGGGAGGAAGGGAGGAACAGAGAGACAGATTGGGGAGGGAGGGAGGGAAGGAGGGAGAGGGAGACAGATAGTAGGAGAGAGGCAGCGCTCAAGTCATGGAGGGAGGAAAGGCGGATAGGTTACTGCCACTACACGGTGAAGGTTAGCAGAGAATGGAGAGAGGTAGCTGGCGGGAAGAGTGGGAGGAGAGTATAGTACAGAGTGAGAAGCTGTGGTCTGGCCTATGTGACCCGACTGCAGAGACACCAGCAGGGAACAAGGGATGAGAGTACTGTGTCAGCAAAGATAGACAGAGAGGGGTGTGGGGGGGGGGGTGGAAAAGA
Organism: Hypomesus nipponensis; assembly: GCF_054491055.1. NCBI lineage: Eukaryota > Metazoa > Chordata > Actinopteri > Osmeriformes > Osmeridae > Hypomesus > Hypomesus nipponensis. Next base: position 8,450,086 of record NC_140364.1, on the reverse strand, counting down.
GAGACAGGGGACGGGATGAAATTGAATTGTGGAGGTGGCAAAAGAGGAGGGGTTTGGTGGGGAAAGAGAGAGGGGAGGAGAGAGAGAGAGGGTAGTTGCAGACTCCAAATGTGTGTGTGAGAGTATGTACCCTGCAAGATGAGTAATAACAGATATACATAGCTGCTGAGATTTCCTGAAGTTGGATCTGAATTTAGGGCCGGCTTCCAAGTCGACCAAGGTTACCTAAACACCCTGGCAAAGCTGGGAAGCGAATATGGTCAGTCCTTCAACCTTGAGGAGCACCACCACAACACTTAGAGCAAAGGAATCGACCTTGGACCGTGGCAAAATAGAGAGAGGCTGACAGAGAAAGAGGCTAAGGGAGGCTGAGAAAGAGAGGCTGGAAACAAAGGGACACACTGTACTCTGTACACAGAACACTGAGAACAACACAGTGCTGCAAACTCATAAAAGAAAGATAAACAATCCATTATACCACAGTTCCACCCTGGCTTCATTTAAGTAGGCTAATTAAAACATACCCCTCAGTACAGTGTGTGAGCATGTACCTGCTGATACTGTGATTGGAGTAGATTTGCAAGGGTGTTTATTTGATTATAGTCGGGGCTGATCACTGTTGTGGAACATCAAGTCTCGACACAAAGGCTTCTGTTTCTATGAGAGACACACTGTGTAAGTAAAATGCTGACCACAAATATGCAAATTGAGAGCAACCACTCTCATGAATATTGATTAAACAACTATTAAGAATGTATAAATCACCAGTTAATAGTGAATTAATCTTAGCTTAACCTACACACGATAGTAGTCTCCTTTCCATCTCTCTACAGCAGCGTGTCTCTCTCTTTCTCCACCTATCTTCACCTCCTCCTCTCTCTTTCTCTCTCTTCCTCCCTCCTTCTCACCCTCCTACCTCTCCCCGTCTAGCTCCGTGCGCTTCTCTCTCTTTCCTTCCTCTCCTCTCGGTCTCCCCTGCCTCCCTCCCCTTCTTTACATCCCTTCCTCTGCCCTCCACCTCCCCCCCTCCCCTGCACCCTGCAGCCAGTGTGTGTGTCAATCTCTCTCTGTCCATGATGAGTAAGTGGCAGTCCCCCTACACCACGGGAAGACAGCCACCACTCCTCCCCCAACCCCTGCCCGACCACAGCTCCTATTAAAAGACTAGCCATGCTAAGATAATAAGAGGGCTTAATCAGACTGCTGCTAAAATTAAACTAACACCTCCCCCCCTCCCCCCAGCTATGGGCGCTTCTTCCGTTCCCAACGAAGCGCTCACTCCAGCTGGAGGGCTGAGAGAGAGTCTTTCTGGAGCCCTCTCTCCTTCCGATTCTCTGCGACTGGGGGGCCTTCTGAGAAAGATTCTCTCTCTTTCTCCTTCAACCCCAATCTATGAGATGTGAGTCAGAGGATGGGTGTACAGCTGGTAGAAACAGAGTAGGAATGGGATTGTTTAAGCTTAAACAGGAAACAGGAAATGAAATCGCTCTTCTCCCTTGGTGCCTGACAATGGCCATGTTGTTGTCCTCTTTGCTGCTAGCTTTATGAAAGCTGCTCTACATTAAATATTTACATATAGAGTTTTAATTAGCGACTCCTCGGGAGACGCCACGGTCCCACTTCCTCTTTAATTACCTCACATCCTGGAGACGAATGGAGGGGGTGGGTGTGCTGTTGACGGGGCTGTCCCAATGGTGACCTGAGATCTTTCCATATGCCAAGGGCCCAGCTTGTGGCATCTGTTCAGAAAAGCTGTATAAATCAATGGCGTTGGTTTTGATATGCAAGGCTTGATTGATGCCAACCATATGTCTGTGTGTGTACATACTCCCTGCCTGTACATGGCCCAGATCAAGTGCCCACGACATTGCTTGTCTCCATTTTCTTGCTACAGTACAGATATACATTTGTGTGAGTGGCCATTGACATGCCTGTCATGTAATGATGAAAAGAAAAGTAGTTTTGCCTAGAACATGACTCAGTATACTGTGTTTATCCATTGAGACTCCCTTCCTGTTTGCCTGTGGGACAATGAAGTTATAAAACTAAATCGAAATCTGGCTGATTCATATCTCTGTAGTAAATATAGTGCAGGGCCTTTTCTAATATTGTTGTGTATAGGTGAAAATCTGTCTTATAGCCACTGCTGAAAGCTGATCCCTACTCTTTCCACATCCCCCAGATAAGGAGATGAAACAGAGAGCAGCATTTATGACAGCTAAATGAAATAGCTTAAAGAGCATTTCGCTTCCCGTATAGCAATAATGTCCTCCCTTTGCTTCCTATCAGGGTGTAATTCTACAAAATCGTCAGATCTGGGCACTAAATGCCAGCGAGACTATTTATCACAGCTGTAATTATGACACACACATACACACACTCTTGCGCGTAGACATTCACACGCACACAAAAACACATTCACCACTAAAATGTCAGTGGATTCTGGAAGCAAAACTCTCTCCCTTTCCCTCTCCCTCTCCATCCCTCCTTCTCTGTTCCTCTCTCTCTGTCTGTCATTACTTAAATGTGCCATTAGAGAAAAGCCCATCTGTTTCATCCAGTCCTCCATCCATATGTCCAGTCCCTGCTGTTGACAGGAAGTGATGTCTTATGTAAGGTTGTACTGTCCGTGTGGAAGTATATTCTTGGTAATGATGTAGAGACTGGTCAACGCTAGGACCTGCTCAGTGAATATGGAGAGATGGGAAAAGGGACTGCAGGGAAATGAAAAGGGGAGGGGGAAACAGAGGAGGAAAGACAGTGATGGGGAGAGAGTGAAGGAGCAAGAGAAGATGGAAAAAGAGGTCAAAATTTAGTGAGACGGAGAGTGGAAGAGAAAGAGAAAAAGAGAGAAACTGAAAGAAAGCAAGAGATACTGTATAACTGTGCCAGCAGTAATTCGCGACCATTTTACAAGCCCTTCACTGCAGCCTAACACACTGAAGTGTCAAGGACAGCTCATTTAGAGTCTGGAGGAAATCTATTTCGATTTACACCTTTTTATCATTTGTCACAGCTCTGTGAATCCCCATGGTACAAATAAATATGCGTTATTTATACAAATAAACATTCATAACATCGCTCAAAGACAAGTATGCAATGACTTAACCACTGTGTATATAAATACTTCCAGTGAAGAGTGTATTAGATACTGTGATTCATGAGAGTAACAGGTCTTAAAAACTTACTCCAAACTGCACTATGTACAGTATGATTCATGTCATTTGTATATTGAAGAAAATCTTACAGTAACAAATGAACAATACAAATTCAGATATTCTCTGGTGATTCATTCTGGCAGTTATGAGGGAACAAGAGTAGTGTCATCCCCATCCTCATCCCCATCCCTTAGCGTTCCAGATATCATCCAATAACGTCTCCCCTCTAAGGTCTGGGTACAGTGTACCTATAGCAGGTCCAGGTTGCTGTGGCGACAGCAGAAAATAGAAGATTTGCAGTCCAAAGGCAGGTGGCAGAGGGAGAGGGGGATTAGAGGAATGAGGGTGAGGGGATGGAGACGGAGTTTGGGGCGTTTCACGGAGCTCTGCAGATGAGGCCTGGACTGTGACTCGGCAGATCCTGCCCACAACCTCCCACACGTCTGGTAGGAAATGGATCAGGCTATTACATCTCCCTTAACACGGTTCATCTGAAACTCTCTTTTTTTTTCTTTTTCTTTTTTTTTTCTTTATTTCTCTCTCTCTCTTTCCCTTTCTCTCTATCTCTTCAATTCCTTCTTGCTCTTATTCTGTCTCTCTCATTGTCTCTATATATTCCTCTCTCTCCCCACATCCCTTGACACCCCCCCTCGCAATCTGTTTGCCACCCTTCCTTTCTCCTCTGTTTTCTCCATCAGTCTGCCGCATGTCTGACTGTGAAAGATGAGCAGTGGGCCAACAGCATACTTGTAGTTGTGGAAAAAAAAGGGATCAAAGCTTCATCCCACCAAATCAACTTTCTAATTGGTGGGTGAAGAACGACCTGGAGTCATGGTCTTGTTTGATTATCACTGGTCTGAACCACAAAACACCAACATGCCCATTGGTATAACCTCTCTCTTTTTCATTCTCTCTTTCTCTCAGTCTCTCTCTCTTCAGGTTTGTTACAATGCGATCATTCAGAGAGACACCAAGAGCACCTTAAATCGAATTATGTCTGTCTGCATGTCTCAAACACGACAAACAAAGATACACACCAGGAAATAAATCCCATTTCACACCATGACTGATAAGGGAAAACAGCAATCCGATGGTGATCACTGCCGTCCAATGTCAGGATCATAACTAAGCCAACAAGGCCTCGCCTCAGTGTTTCAGTCAGATCAAACAGATGTAGGTGTTTTATTTTCATGTCCGCGGGCATCGACGAGTGATAGGAGGGGTGTGTCAGATGGTGATCTCTGAGTACGTTTCACAGTCAGGACACATTGGGTTTCTCAAGAGCTCTCTTTGAAGTCTTCCATTTTAAGAATATCTTTTGGATATCAAAGGCGGGCTGCAAATGGATGTGTCTTCGGAGTCGAGCAAGATGGACTTTCTCTCGCTCTTGCTTCACCTTTGGATCTCTCTAGCTGTCCCTCCCTCCCTCCCTCATCTTCCTTTTTTTCATTAACTCTGCCCACTCCTGTCTCGCCCTCACTGCTTTTACATTCATGCTCTCTGTGTCTGACTAAGCTCCGGCTGAGCTCTTCACATCTATTCTCCCCTCCCCCCTCTCTCTCTCTCTCTCTCTCTCTCTCTCTCTCTCTCTCTCTCTCTCTCTCTCTCTATCTCTCTCTCTCTCTCTCTCTCTCTCTCTCTCTCTCTCTCTCTCTCTCTCACTCTCTCTCTCTCTGTCTCTCTGTCTCTCTCTCTCTCTCTCTCTCTCTCTCTCTCTCTCTCTCTCTCTCTCTCTGTGTGTGTCTCTCTCTCCTCCACGTCTCTCTGCTGTTCCAGGCTAACAGTGTAAGTGACATCTGAGGAGATTCCTGGGGGCTGTGAGTGACAGCTGGGCCTACACGGGTCAGCAGAGGCAGCCCCAGCAGCACCGACCACAACCCCCCCACACACACACACACACACCACCACCATCACCACCATCTCTCTTTCTTCTTCTAACTGCATTCTGCCATGCCACAGGTTACTCAGACAAGGGTGACAATGACCTTGGTGGACCCCTTCACCACCCCCGCCCCCTCATAAAACATGTCAATTGAACAGAGTGCACTGATAGGTAATTGAAAGGGCGAGAGATTAAAAATCCATAAGTGGTCTCTCTTTTTCCTTCCAAGGCCGTCTCAACGGGATGTGAAGAGAGAGCGCACAAACACCCTTTGGTTTTTACAAGATCCGCTGGTTTTCTTGTTGTCCTGGAAGATGAAGCCTGGCTCTCTCTCTCTCTCCTTCCTCCATTTCTCTCTCTTTCCATCTCTCTTGGTCTCTCTTTCCTATTTACTTTATCCTTCTATCTTTCTCTCTGTCTCTCCTCCCTCCCTGTCTACTCTCCCTTCAGTGGTGTCTCAGTAACCAGCACCTGGTTAGGGAGGATGTGGGGGAGGTTATAAATGCATTGTGAATGGATATTAGCATTGGGATTCATCAGGGTCTTTACGTAAGCGGAACCAACAGCCCAAATTGATGTATAGAATTGATCATCCTATTCTGTGAACTCTCCTGATGGATTGATGATTGAAACCTGTAATTGTTTGATTGTCCCTGACACACACACGTACATTTCTGATGATAGGGGAGTGTGATCCTGTTTGTAGTAACTTTATTGTCATGGCAACGTCCCAAACACTAACAAGGTCAGCCACTGATTGAATCACAAATTAGAAGGGTAGTGTTCACCCTTGTTGATTGGCCGACCCATAGACTCTATTCAGAGCAATGTAAAAATGACTTTGGGCATATGTAGGCCAACTGTAATTACTTACTACAACAATTTAGGAGTACAGAGGATCAGATAAAAAAAAATCACCTAATTACGTCACATTTACACTTAGGCTTTGTGCCAATTCTATTGGTTATTTAAATAAAATCACCATTACGTGTGGTAGCCGGCAAATACTCTATCCCACTGAGAATTTGCCCTCTCAATTACCTTCCACTCAAAGGCCATTAAGAGACATGCTTTTCTGTTCTCTCTGCACCTCTGCAGCAGAGGCTTTAAAAGGAAAAAATACATTTTGATTAAATCAGTGTCTTTTTTCACTGACAAAGTAAATGAGATTATCTTTTCCTCAAAGACTTTAATCAGGCTCTCCCACAACAACCCCCCCCGCACACACACACACACACACACACACACACACACACACACACACACTGTGTTGCCGTGGTAACCAAAAGATAGGTGAGTTTGTGTGGTTGTGTGGTTCCATAGAGAGCTGGTGAACCAGGCGAGTTCAGACCGAAGAAAACAAAGAAATATATATATATATAAGAAATATATATATATATATATATATATATATATATATATATAAAATGCATGTTCTTTGAAACAACCTTGACTTCAGAACAAGGCATGAGACGTTGCCTTTTAAAGGTAAATATAAGTTGTCATAAATCCTTTACACTCTCATCAAATCTTATACTCGTAGCTAAGATGATTCCTTTCGCCATTTCACGCGTGTATGCGTAGCTGTTGCTTGCCACATCACAATAATTTCACTCTCAGAATGACCCTGTGTTGTACTATGCTGGCGACAATAAATCTCTTTGTCTTTGACTTTAATTGGTGGACCAGGTCCAACTAGCCCAACGAGTCTCCTATCTCATCCTGCTTCAGTGCTGTGCAGACACCTTCTCCAGCACACACGCTCTCCAAACTCTGCTGTTGGAAAGGAGCAGAGGAAGAGGAACTGATGACAACAAGCAGCATCGTATCCACAGTGGAGAAGCCTTCAAAGGTGTGAAGAACCCTTGTTGGATCAAACTGAGAGGAGGACCTTTTTGCTCAATTGCTTCTCCACTCCACTCCAATTCTACACCCTCCAATGCTGCCCCTCCACATCCCTCCCTACATCCATTCCCTCCTTCTTGTCCTCCCCTCCCCTCATGCCCTCCTCTTCTTCTTCTCTGTCCTCTTTCATGTGAGCATATGGCCTCCGAGTAGCTAGCGCCATAGCTAAAAGAGCTAGCCAGAAGAGATCAAAAGGTTTTTCTTTTTTTGGGGGTGGGGGGGGGGAGGGTGGGGGCAGGGGGGGTCCTCTGACGAGGTCCCCAGGGAGCCTGTCTGTTGGAAGGCAGGATAGGGGGATGAGAAAGAAGAGAGGGCGAGAGGAGGAGAAGAGGGGGGGAGGAGGTGAAGTGCTGAATCACAGATCCAGGCTCCAGCAGCAGACTGGGCTTCATTGAGATTCTGCTCTGTCCCCAACGACCAGCGGCTACTGGCAAACCAGCCGTGAAGTAGGACATTGTCTGACTGCGATACCGACACACACACACATAAGCACACACACACACCCACTCCCACACACACCCATGTCCACAAACACACAGAGACTCATACGCACATACAGACAAACACACAGGTACTCACAGGAAGAAACACACAAAGGAGTAACAAGCTACCCTGCAGAGATGGTGCTAATGGATTAACAAAGCAAATCAATACAGTGTTTGTGAGATGTGTGTATATGTGTATCTGACTATTCTACATTGCTGAGTATTTTAGCATATAGAGGGATAAGCCTCCTAGATACCCCCTAGGGAGATTTTGCAGCACAGTGTGGAAGGTGTAGAATGTAACATGGTTCACCACACAACACTGATACAGCCCCACTGATACAACTCCACATCACTTCCACACTCACAAACAGCTGATATGTGTGTGAGAGAGGGTGCAGAGTGAACAATCCTAGTTTTCATTGAATCACAGTGTGTGCACTCATTGGTGATTACCACACTTGATGATACACACATAGAACTGCATACTCACACATACAGCTGTTTTACACACACACACACACACAAACTCCCACACAAAATCAAGGACACAAATCAAAAGTGCTGACTGAAATATGTTTCCTGTGCTGTCCTTCACTGCAGTCATTTGTGTGTGTGTTCAGCTTTTTCAAAAGGAGTGATTGGTTGCCTTAAAAGTAGCCATTTTTAGCTTTAGCTGGCGAGAGGGGGGAATTATGCAACCGACACTGTGCAGACAGAGACACCTACTTCTCTGTGTGAGATACACACACATGGACCCTGACAACCAATATCTTCTTTACCTCTTTCTCACCCACTGCTCCCCCTCCCTCCCTCCCTCCCTCCCTCCCTCCCTCCCTCCCTCCCTCCCTCCCTCCCTCCCTCCCTCCCTCCCTCCCTCCCTCCCTCCCTCCCTCCCTCCCTCCCTCCCTCCCTCCCTCCCTCCCTCCCTCCCTCCCTCCCTCCCTCCCTCCCTCCCTCACCTCTTTATCTCTCCCCTGGTCCTCTGTTGCCACGGTAGCAGTGTGAAAAAGAGGGAGAGGACAGTAGAAGAGAGGAGTGTGAGATTGCAAGCGCCATTTCAGTCATTTTGATGTTCGTGTGAATGTAGGAGTGTGTGTGAGTGAGTGAACAAGAGAAATGAGAGAGCGAGAGACAGAGGCAGAAGAAGAGAGAAATAAGTGGAGGAAGGGATGTGAGAGTAAGAGAGAGGAGAGGTAAAGAGAGAGAAAGAAATGAAGTGTGTAACTGAACAAAAGATCAAGCCTTTGGTGTCCATCTGTACAGTTTTTTTTCATCTTTCATAAAAAATAAAATCTCCAACTAGTGTGTGTTCGCCAGTCTCTCTGCTGGATCGATGGTGTGTGTTGTGAAGCGCACACACTTGTCAAACAGGTCGATTACAGCCACATTGTGGCTATGTTCTCTGGGGCAGAAGAGTGCATCTCTCCCTCAGCATTGACTATCTGGAGGTTCACAGTGAAAAGCTTCACTTCAATGTCCATATTTACTGACTCTGTGAAATAACTAATACTGAACACAGTATCCACTCCTCTCCCCTCCTCTCCTCTCTACTCCTCTCCTCTCCCCTCCTCTCCTCTCTACTCCTCTCCTCTCCGCTCCTCTCCTCTCCCCTCCTCTCCTCTCTACTCCTCTCCTCTCCGCTCCTCTCCTCTCTACTCCTCTCCTCTCCTCTCTACTCCCCTCCCCTCTACTCCTCTCCTCTCTGCTCCTCTCCTCTCCGCTCCTCTCCTCTCCCCTCCCCTCCCCTCCCCTCCCCTCCCCTCCCCTCCCCTCCCCTCCCCTCCCCTCCCCTCCCCTCCCCTCCCCTCCTCTCTACTCCTCTCCTCTCCGCTCCTCTCCTCTCCTCTCCTCTCCCCTCCTCTCCTCTCCCCTCCTCTCCTCTCTACTCCTCTCCTCTCTACTCCTCTCCTCTCTACTCCTCTCCTCTCTACTCCTCTCCTCTCCTCTCTACTCCTCTCCTCTCTACTCCTCTCCTCTCCCCTCCTCTCCTCTCTACTCCTCTCCTCTCTACTCCTCTCCTCTCTACTCCTCTCCTCTCTACTCCTCTCCTCTCTACTCCTCTCCTCTCTGCTCCTCTCCTCTCCGCTCCTCTCTCCTCTCCTCACTGTGTCAGTCAGGATAATGCTCTGATGCTCTGATGCTTTAATCTGCAGCTCCACACGACGGGCCATAGACTCCCATCTAATTACGACACGTCCACATGAGCCCATTGTTGCACCTGTCAGATCCACTTACCACTCTTAAAAGCAAACATATCATCTGAATCGCCCCCTCCCTCTGTCACTCCCTCTGTCCCTCCCTCTGTCCCTCCCTCCACCCCTCCCTCCACCCCTCCCTCAACCCCTCCCTCAACCCCCACCCTCAAACCCCCTCCCTCCACCCCCTCCCTCCACCCCCTCCCTCTGTCTCTCCCTTCACCCCCTCCCTCTTTCCCTCCCTCATCTTCTCCCTCTCGTCTGACCCTGTGTTGGTTAGACAGCTTCAGCAACAGGCTGAAACGGGCTGTTTCCTCGTTATTGTGTCCTCTCTCTCTCTCTCTCTCTCTCTCTCTCTCTCTCTCTCACTCTATCTCTCATTCACAGACATATATATATATATATATATATATATATATATATATATATATATATATATATACATTATTCACATAAATGAATTCAGAGACAGGCAACTCAACACGTGGTGTATTCTGTAAACAGACACAAACACACACACTGCACTAAGAACACACAATAAGACACAAAGACACACACACGTCAGAGGGCACCCTGCTCCAGAGACCTTGTGCTGTTTGATGTCACATCAGAAGGGCTGTGAAGACAGAATCTCATTCCCATCATCAACCAGTTCTGCATGACAGTCATATGTCTCTCTCTCTCTTTCACTCTCTCCAATTCTTTCATTCTATCTCCCCCCTCCTTGTGCCCGTCTTTGTATCTCAAATTCACATTGCCTCTCTCGCTTTATGTTCACTAAGATCCCCATCTTCCAGAAGCAGAATGATCCCATTCTCTTAAAGGTTCTTTTACAGACACACACACACACACACACACACACACACAGTAGTGCCAATGGATCATAAAAGTCCATTGTTCTCCATCTTAACACTCTACATATGTATTATCCTCCATGTTCATTATGTCCCTATTGTTTGAGGTCAGTAACTGTGAACACACAAGTGTTTTTCATGTTAAAGAGCCTAGTGAGCTGGTACAGGAGGAAAAACTGAATCTTTGATTTGCAGATGCCATGCTGGCACTGTTGTCCAGACTCTAGAGACAGTGGTCGGTAGTGTCGTACGCAGAGTGCCTGTTTCAACATTCTTAATGGACTCTGTGTCCAGGCATTGATTTGTATTATCAGGAAACTCAGTCATTTCTTCTTAGTGTGTGTAACCTAGTGAGCCTTAGGCTAGTACATTCAAATAGGTTTGGTCATTATCTTCCTCTTTCACTCTTCTTTCTCTCCCAGCCTCCCCTCTCCCCCTCTACCGCTCTCCCTCTCTCTCCCACTCTCCCTCTCTCTCCCACTCTCCCTTCTCTCCCCCTCTCCCTCTCTCTAGGGTAGTTCTGCAGTCTGAAGTCATTTGAGGAAACAGTTACTGGAGTGAAAATGCGGCAGCATAGAGGATATTATTACGCAAATGGAGATTATATCAACAGTCAGACACACACACACACACAAACCACATCAAGGCAACGGCAAACCCAAGGCAAAGATTCCCCATTTAGCGGATCAATCCACAGCATTTGCCGACACGGGTTCATCGACCTTCTACATCACATGGATGAGCTGATCCAAAGCACAGCAGATGGGCTTAGGCTCATCCACAGCTTGTACGACTGATCTACGTAAGCCACAGTTATATGATTAGACCCCACTGATGCTTCAAACCGCCTGACAAATGCTGAAGGTGACGGATGAGAGTCAGTCTCAGGAAACAGGGTCGGAGGTCGTACAGCATTATGGAGACAACAGCGCTCAGTTAGCTCGTTCCGCCGCTGAGCCACGTTGGCCCTGACCTTGGGAGGGCTCAGCATGTCCTTCTGCATTTCTATGTTGAAATATTTATACGAGTGCAGAATGCCATCAGCTCGACGCCTCCTTGAGGCGTTCACTCCTGCTCGCCTGGAGGTAAACACGTCGATATGATTCACGCGCACCACGTATAATTATTTAGATCTTCTCATGGTATGTCGGTGTTGGGTTGTATATCAATGTAAAAGAGCATGATAGTCAACATCAGAGTCCAAATACTGTCAATCATTCACATGAGAGACATGGCCATCATTATGATAAAGTCAACAGTAGGGTTTATACTTCACCTTAAACTGTCAGGTTGCACATACATACATACACACACACACACACACACGCTCACACACACCACCGCTGCTACACTTGGTTACCCATTTATTACTCTGCTTATTCGTAGGGGATAGCTTCTTTATTTTGACACTCCTCGCACAGTTCCACTTCCAGTGATGAGATATGGTGAGCATTCTGCGACCCTTAACTATATCAAATCGATTTACAGTCTCATCTGTTAATTAAAGGGGATCAAAGGATGGAGATTGGCTACTCTAAGAATATGTTCTGTCACAGCCTAATTTCAAATTTTAACATTTAGATGAAAACAACATTCCCACACACAGTTCAGACAGTCACATAAATAATACAAATACACACACACACACAAACACACACATATACATCTTGCAACACATTTTCAAGAAAATCCTGGAGCATATCCATCTGTGTGTGTGTGTGTGTGTGTGCGTGCATGCATGCGTGTGTGTGTGTGTGTGTAAAAGAGCACACTGCTCTGCATTCTACTAATGATATGCCAATACTGAGCACTTCAAAGGATTGTCCAGGCCAGTCTCTCTCTCTCTCTCTCTCTCTCTCTCTCTCTCTCTCTCTCTCTCTCTCCCTCTCTCTCTCTCTCTCTCTCTCTCTCTCTCTCTCTCTCTCTCTCTCTCTGTCTCTCTCTGTCTCTCTCTGTCTCTCTCTCTCTCTCTCTCTCTCTCTCACTCTCACTCTCTCACACACACACACACACAACTCACACACAACTCTTTCACAAACACTCATTCCACATCTCCACATACTGTGAGTGACACACACACACACACACCTCCATTCCTTCATGACCACTAACTGTAGAACATGTAAATGGGATGGCTCCCTGTGTGTTTTCTGTCTGCTTTAAAGAGTTTTCATCAGAGTTGCATGTGTTCCTCTGGTGGACTCTGCAGCCTCACAGAGAGGTCCTGCATACAGAACACCAGGAATAGAAACCCATGCACAAAAAGTCAAACTTCAACAAATGGTTGGAAACCATTTTGCTGGTAAAATTGGCAACTGAATGGCAAACACAGCTTGTCCCTTCAGCAGGATGCTGGTGGTTTCTGGGCCAGGAGTTAGACAAGCAGAAGGACTCACACGGCACCAGTTCACCCCCAGCTTGGTGAACCTGCTCCCTGCAGGAGTCTCTGAGAGCTCCCCAGCTCAGAGACCGCTCACTCGACACCACTCCCACGGCCAATCGACTTTTCATTGGTCCCCATTGTGTGCTCGTTGGTGTGGGGACCAGCTGTATGAGGGCCCCGACGCCTGGGAACATAGCCCGGAGTTGAACCGGCAACCTTTAGCCAACCTTTAGATCTCTGTCAGTTGCTGTGGCCCACCGGGTATTTAACAGCAGGGAGTTTTCACTCATTTGGGTGAAGCCTCTACGAGCTCTGCCAGGGAGGTGTGATCTCCACAGGCTGACAGTGTTACTCAGGTGTCAGACACATGGCATGTGTCATACGTGTGAGCAACACTTGGAACATGAGATAGCGATGAGGATGACGATGGGGGAGGAAGAGGAGGCGAAAGGAGGATGCGCCCTGACGTCCACGGGCCCGAGGTGACCCAGGAAGGATGAGAGACACGGGCGGGAGGAGAGGAGCACATTGCATCCTTCTGTTTGATCCATTGCTCCTGTTCGAGCTGGGGTGGAGGAGCTCTGGGCTGGGCCTGGGGCTGGGGCTGGGGCCTGGGGCTGGAGCTGGAGCTGGGGCCTGGGGCTGGGCCTGGGGCCTGGGCCTGGGGCTGGGGCTGGGGCCTGGGCCTGGGCCTGGGCCTGGGCCTGGGCCTGGGCCTGGGCCTGGGCCTGGGCCTGGGCCTGGGCCTGGGCCTGGGCCTGGGGCCTGGGGCTGGGGCTGGGGCTGGGGCTGGGGCTGGAGCTGGAGCTGGGGCTTGGGGCTTGGGGCTGGAGCTGGGGTGGACTCTCACTGGACAGGACAGGTGAAGGTACACGAGTGGGAGAAGATAGAGTTGGAGATTGGGGAGGCTGAGCCGGGCATTCACACAATGAGCTGGACGCCAGTATAGGGTTGTAATAGGTATTATGTGCATCTAGGGTTAGTATAGTGTATTATTTAATGTTATCTGGATATTTAGGGAGTTTTAGTACTAGGGTTAGTATAGTCGTTTATTTATTACTATCTGTATATTTAGGAAGTTTCACTTATTTAAGCTTAGCATAGATGTAAATGATCTGTGTACTTCTGTGTACTTATATGTTATGTTATGCCAGGTGCTTGCGTTGTCTTGTCTTAAGAATTTCAGTGCCCAGTCTGACCTTGTGTTGTTTGGTGTACCTGACAAATAAAAGACTTGAACTTGAAGTAGATCAAAAATAGAACCCCACCTTTCCTACTCTGTATGACAGTCCCCCGCCTCACCTCCCTCACCTCCCTCTCATCCTCTCCCAGTCCATCTTCTCCCCCCATCCTCCCTTCCACTGTCCCTCAAAAATCAGATGGGTGGTTAAGGAGAGGGGGCTGGGGGGTCGGGGGGATGGGACCATTGATTTCTGTGTGGCGTTGTTGAAGGCCTCTGGCCCCGGAGAAATGAAAGCTTTCCCAAGGCCAGTGATGACCGGACTGGAGCAAGCCTTGGGGAAATCAGCCTCTAATTAAAAGCCAAGGTCCTTCCCCCCCCCCTAACACACACACCAACACCACTTCCACGAACACCAGCAGAACGGTAACCAAGGAGAACAGCCTCGTTACCCAGCAGGGGCGCTGACATCGGGAGACAACAACGGCTGCTTTGTGACGACATTGAAAACAGTTGCTGCCTTGGTAAATCACTGGCAGGTTTGTTTGAAGGCGAGTTCAGTCTCCTCCACTTGAAAGCAGTCTGCATACACATACCTATCATTGATAAATGAGAGGTAATATCACTTACTTCTTTATCTCATCTCTCTTCTCTCAACTCTGCAGATTCATGTTTATTTCAAAGCACCCAGACACACATGCACACAAACATACACACCCACCCACACTCCTTGTGCAAAGAAAAGAGCTTTCATGACACGTCATCTTTCCAGCACAGCCTCTGGTCTTGTGAATGAACTTGTATCAAACAGACTTGATTGAACTAATGATGGGTCATTATATTCCTCTCAATGTCTCGCATAGTTGTTTGGGGAATGGGGGCGGGAGGGAAGAAGAGAAAAAGGGGGAAGAGAAAATAAAAATAGAGGGAGAGAGGTGGATTGAGAGAGAGTGAGGGAGATTTCTGTTTTGGTTTTGGCAGGAAATGAGACATGACATCATGAAATCCTGATTGGTTGGCTGGTGAAGCAACTGTGTGGCATGCCTCTCCACAGGTGGTCTTCACAACAAGCCACGTCTCACAGAATAGAATGAGACGTAATGTCAAGCAGCATCCAACACACACAAACACTTCAGAGTGAAGCATGTTTCATCTGAATGCTTATTTACCAGTCTCAGTGGCATGAAATGAGAAGTAGTTGTCTTTCTCAGAGGTTTATTGTCAGTTACATGTAAATACCAAAAGATGATGTTTAGAATGTAAGTGCATACATTTCCTGTATCAATGTACCAGTCCACAACTAGAAATAACGAAGATAAAATAGTAGTAGATTTTAAGATCCTTCCATCTGTTCCTTGTCTGCAGTACAGACATATTAGACCCTGTTCTTCTTCCAATACATTCTAGAGCTTTCAGAGCCAAGGTTCTAGAACTGTCCTGACTCCCAGCACCTATCACCTTATCTAAGGTGTGCTACGCTGGGATTTTGTTGTCATCCACACAATGACGAGCAAAATGAGGATGTCCCACTGTCCAAGAGCAGTGTGACAGAACACAGCTGGAACAATCCAGTGAGGGCAGACTTTGACCCATGCCCTCATCCCACCTTTGCTGTCCTCTGACTGGAACATTGGTGGAGGGGGAATGAGAAGATGTGTGTGTGTGTGTGTGCTGGTGGGTGTGTGTGTGCTGCGGAGGCTGGAGAGGCAGTGACATGCCGCAGTAAGAGCAGCCTGCGTCGCGCTCCACTGAACACCGTTGACTAAGCAGCTCCCAGACTCGAGGATGGAGCTGCACACACACACACACACATTTCTCTTTCACACACATTTACAAACGCACAAACATTCAACCTTTCTCACTATCTCACGCACACACACCTTTAAACACACACAGGAGAGTGGTGTTCATCGCTGTACGGTCGTTCAGGCCACCAGGCATCTATAATCACTCCAAGGTAATCATAACCCACCATCACCTACTATGAGCGATGGAGGCCATCAGCTCTCTGGCTCTCTCACGCTTCTCTGATGGATCTCTCCATCCAGCTTTGGCCTCCACAGACCAGCCCATACCCCAGAATGGAGCAGTTATGTCTGGGTATCGCTGAAATATGGAGCACTTCTTTAGTGAACTGAATTCATTGCGGGGCAGAAATATATGACCTGCTGGACGACAGCTTTTCAGGTGGCAACTTTCAATGCAGCATTGACGTGAGTGAATATCAAGTTCAAGTCTTTTATTGTCAGATGCACAGAACAACACAGGGTCAGACTGGGCACTGAACGTCTTTGGACAACACAAAGCAACCTGGCATAACATGACATATAAGTACTCAGAACATAGGTTACACCTATGATAAGCTAACATATAATATAATAAACCTCCTAAATATACAACGTAATAAACAATACAGTATACTAAAAGACTGTAACAGGATGTTCAAAGACTTTCCAACAACTGGACATGCGTTGATAACCAACTGCTGAAATCAATGTTCACTTCCATGAATGCAGAGACATCGTTGTCTCCGCACACCACAATGCACTCTAGTTAAGAGAGCATCATTCTGTCTGACGGCTGGTTAAATCTTGGAATGCTGGTCAGTGAGTGGCAGAAATGAGCCGGAATTATGCTAATCTATTGTGAAGTCCTTTGTGAGTCACCGGGATCTAATTATTACATGTCCAGCCTTATATAACCACTTCAACTCAGAGTTTAACCACATCTTATCTTGACTGAGATTCTGCAGCTTATAGGGGCCATACTGTGGAGTGCTGGAGTACACTTGGCCAAAGCACAGCAATCATCAGCTTTGAGGCTTCCAATGGAACGTGAATTACCAGAGATGCACACATTATCATCACAGCATGGTCCTGCATATATTACATGAGGATTGAATCCATATCTCCCACCTGACCAAAAAACAAAACCAAATGGGTACAAAAGCCCAATCACGGGGTCCGAGAGACATAAGGTTTGGACGTTCATTGAGCTGTCTCCTGGCAACAGAGTTCTAGAGCCAAGAAAAACAACAACAACCTAATGAAAATCAAACCCACGTCACAGATTGTCTAATGTTCCAAGAACCTCTGTTCCAAACCACCTCTGCTAGCTCTCCAGCTCACCCATTCCAATCTCCTCATTCTTTTCTGACTTTCCTCCCCCCTCCTCCCCTCCTCCTCTCTCTCCTCCCTTCAGCATTACTTCTCCTTGGCCTAACTTCTCACCTCCACGTCTCTCTCCTCCCTCCTCTCTTTCTTTGTCTCTCTCCCTCCTTTTTCCTTTCTCCTTCCCACATTGTACCACATCTAAAATGAAGCTTGTAATAGTCTTACAACTGGATGGCAGAGAGCTGAATGAGAAAGGAAGAGTAGGTGAGAGAGAGGGGGGCGCCATGTGGCTCACCGGGTAGAGCGTGTACCACATGGGCAAATTCACCCTAGGCTCTTTGCTGCATATCTTCCCCTCTCTATCTATGAAAATATATCTTTATTTATATCCATATAGGAGAGAGAGGAAGACAGCAGACATACATTTACAACAACAGGTACTTTCTTACAGCTTCACATTCACAGCTCTCTCTTATATTTTCTCTCTCACACACACACACGCACACACACACACATAATCCACCAGTCAACCTGTGTGAGTACTGTATCAATATAGGAGAGTGGCAAATGAAACAATTTGTAATATAATCACTCTAACAGGCAGAGAAGAGCCTGTCAACACACAATGACGCTGTCCCGCGCCGCTGGAGGGAGGGAGGGAGGGAGGGAGGGAGGGAGGGAGGGAGGGAGGGAGGGAGGGAGGGAGGGAGGGAGGGAGGGAGGGAGGGAGGGAGGGAGGGAGGGAGGGAGGGAGGGAGGGAGGGAGGGAGGGAGGGAGGGAGGGAGGGAAAGAGAGAACCTCAGCGAGAGAGGGAGACAGACGTGAAGAACAATACTCACAGAATGAATCAGGCAACACCAGCAACCGATGTCAGAAGATTCCTTAGGGTGGGAGGTGGCTCGGTCTCGTAGGAGGGAGGGAGGAAGAGGAGGACAAGGAATCCAAGAGGAAGGAGGGCGGAGGAGGAGGGGGTAAACAGGGACGTGTGGTCTTGATGTTTGGAGCAGTTGATTTCCTTCGCCGTGTTGGAGTGTTAAAAGAGAGGAGTCAAATCTCAGCAATTTGGCTTGAGTGGAGGACGAGAAGAGGGAGAAATAAATATCCTTCTGCAGTGAGCGAGGTGTGCAGCCAGAGGTGAAGGCTTGCTGGTTGGGGGCGGGCGGGATGAAGAGGGGGCAAAATGAATGAGTGTGCTGCTAGCAAATCAAAGGGCCGGGGACAAAAAAGAACATTCTGTTTCAATTTTTTCAAACAGGTTACCCTCCCTCTCTCTCTCCCCCCACCCGCCGCCCAACTCTGTTATTCCCAGCCTCTCTAGTTTAAGGTGTGTACACTGCGACCGGCTTCTCCTGGAGTAGTAGATCTGGCTTAGAGATGAATAGACAGAGGGGGGGAAAAAACTACTCAATTAAAGAGGAGGAAGATAATGGTATCTGTGGCCCCTCTTCTCCTCTCTTTCCTCCCTCCCTCCGTCCCTGTCGCTATCTATCTCTACCTGACTGGCAAGATTAAGGCATATAATCAAATTCGCTTAATTGGCCCCAATTGTGGCGACAGTCCAATTTTTTCCAAGGCAATTGTTCACTCTCAGGCTCTTTTCTTCTTCTCTCTCACTCCTTCTCTCTCCCTCTCTCTTCAGGGGGGCAGAGAGAGTGCAAGGAATGACAATGCCAGTTCTGGCTGTCAGTCAGAGGGTTGAACTCATGCACAGACTGCTATCTGTTCGAGGTAAACCCTTTATACTTGAACACCTCTATATCCATCCCTCCCCCGATTCCACTTTTCTTCCTACCCTGTCTTTCGCCCCTTCTCCTTCTTGAAAAAATCCCCTCCACCTAACCCAGAATGTTTATTTCCTTTTCACCTTCCGTCTCTTTTTCTACTCTTCACCTGTTCCTCAGCCCTCTGCCCTTTCCTTTATTACCCCCCTTCCTTCTTCCCGTTCTCACTTTTGCTTTCTATTTTTACCTCCTTCTCTACTATGATGTGTCTATCTGTTCCTCTCCTCTCTCTCTCTCTCTTTTGTTATCTCGATCTCTACTCTTGCTCTCTCTCCATCTTTACTCTCTCCCTCTCTCTTATCTACATCTATATTTCGGTAGTTAATTGCTTTCAGGTGCTTCTCGCTGCAGGAGGGATGGGGAAAGATTTCACGCTACCTTCTTGATTAATTTAAAAGATGATTAGTCAGAACGAAAGAGCAGAGGAGGACTTCTTCGGTTTTTGGACGTTTTGGTAAATCCAACATGTCACAGTTTGACATGAAGACTTGACGCCAATACGTCAGAAAGTCAGAACATTGTGGAAGAATTCCAGAATCCTGTTCATTGTCCTCTACATGGTAGCGTTATCACTTTCTTTGTGACATCACTGAGTGGAACCCATGTTCTGGAACCTTGTCAACCGTTGCCTGGCATCTACGGGTCTTCAACAGGTATCTCTCTTACGTGCATCCACGTTTATGTGTGTGAGGGTGTGTGTACGTGTGTGAGTCTGAGGCCGTATCATACATCAAAATGACCCCAAATCCCACTCTGAATTCATCAGAGCCAAGAGACAGGCAGCCTAGGAAAAGAGCGGGTTGCCATGGTACCCCCCAGAGGAAGCCGCTTGGGTGCTAGAGGTGTGAAGGACGCTGGGAACTTTAAAGGTTACCACAGTGAAGACGGCTGCCGTGGAAGGAGGCCAGGTGTTGGATACAGGAACTCGAAATAATACACCTACACAAAGAAGGAGAAAGAGAGGATGAGGAAGGGCTGTGAAGGAAGATAAGGTGAGGAAGAATGGGTAAGCGATGGAAAAAACTGAACATCTGGCAAAGAGGTGTAGGGGGACAGGGAGAGAAAGGGATAAGAGAAACAGGTGTGGAGAGTGGAGGGGGATATATGGAGGGAGAGAGAGGGTGAATGTTGAACTGTGCTAAATCGTACGGTCTGTGGCTCCCTGAGGATGACCTTTAGGCTACAGTGCTCTCTCTCTCTCTCTCTCTCTCTCTCTCTCTCTCTCTCTCTCTCTCTCTCTCTCTCCCTCTCTCCCTCTCTCTCTCTCTCTCTCTCTCTCTCCCTCTCTCCGTCTCTCTCTCCCTCTCTTTTTCTCTCTCACTTCCATTCTTTCTCTCTCTCCCTCTCCTCTTTCTACATGTTCTTGTCTTGTTGCCATGGCATCCCAGAGTGGTCCATCACATGCATTACCAGGCAGTAATGTTGGTGTTGGGATTGGAAGATGGGTCAGGTGGCATGACTGTTTCAGAGCTCAAGTTCTTAGCTAGCTAGGCCTTTAGGTTCTGGACCACTGAACCCCAGCATCTTACCTTAAAACTCACTCCAGCAGTACAACCCACGAGAAACACACACACACACACACACACACACACACACATACAAATACATATAGAAACACACACGTACTAAATTCTCACTCAAAAGGATATACTGTGGAGAGAAGCACACACACACACACACACACACACACACACAGGGACTTGATAGCAAACAGAAACATACACACACACATAAGGAGGCATTCTCACGCAAACACAAACAGACACTTGGTACAAGTCACATCAACGCAGCATGATAAACATGATAAATGTCCATGCAGCATTTATCATCCATCTCTGTATACATCTGCTGGGTTCTAAATTCCGGACCAGAGACAAGGCAGCATTTCAGGACCATTTACGACTTCTGTCGTGCACCTCAGGACTCACACACATAGTACACACACAAACACCGGCCTTCCTCATGACTCACTGATCTCAATCCTAGTTTCTTGCTTGGGGTCCCAGGTTGCCTGTTTATCCCATGCATGCCGAACACACACTGAAACCTGGATCTTTGTCGCTGTGTGGGTGTGTAAACTGTTTAGGGATGCCTGTGTGTGTGTGTTCGTGTGTGTGTATATATATATATATATATAGATATATATGTATATCTGTCCATACGTAAATCTATTTGTGTCAGGAAAGAAAAGTGTGTGTGTGTGTGTGGGTGGGTGTGTGTGTGTGTGTACGTGCCTGAGCAACCTAACCCTCCCCCGAGGTTGGGGCGTTCTTGAACAGACTCTGGTTTGTCATTGTTGTATTCGCCCCTCACATCGCCTGAAGCCTTGTGCCAAGCTTACTACACACACACACGCATACACAGATATGAGATATTCAGACACACACACAGATGACAAAAGGTGATAGGGACCCAGAAGGTATCATATCTTGGGCTATCATCTCCCTGTCAGACTGGCTAATGGCTAGCTAGCAATAATAGTGTTAGCAGTTAGCATTTATCTTGATTGTTGCTGGTTTAACCAATTATCTGTCAGCATGTGTGTGTGTGGATGGTTGAGGGGGGGTAAGTAATGGGGAGAAATCAGGAGAGATCGTGATGAAGAAATGGAGGGGTGAGGGGATGGATGGGGGGATGGAGGGATGGGTAAAGGGAAGGTGAAAGGGACAAGCATGTTGGGGTGAACATAGATGTTTGGACACCTCAGTCTGAATGGGTGGTTTCCTTGACTTGGGGATCATGTGTGTGGATGCAGACTATGGCGATGAAGGATGTAGGAGGACATGAGAGAGGGAACGAATGTGAGAGAGGAGAAGATCAAAACAGAGAGCAGGGGAGAAGAGGTGAGAAGAGAGGAGAAGAGGAGAGAAAAAGAGAGGAGAGATTGTAGAGTGACGGACAGGAAGGTGAGGAAGGATAACATGGCTGATGGATGACAGGGGGGCGAATTGGGGAAAAAAACGATTGGAAAAGGTGAATAATGAAGAACAATAGAGGAATAGCTACTGCAGTGAGAGAGAAGATGAAAAAAGGATCCAAGAGAGAGAGAGAGAGAGAAAGAGAGAGAGAGAGAGAGAGGGGGGGGGGAGGAGAGGAGGAAAGAGAAAGGAAGGAAGAAGAGGTAGAGAAAAGAGGGAAAATCCCTCTCTTACACACTCACCCGTCTGGCCCCCTGCTCCATGGACCGATGCTTAGCTCCAGCACGGTTAGCGTTTAGCAGTTGCCACGGCGGCAAAAGAGAAAGAGAGAGAGACCCTCATCCGAATGGCAAATGGACAGACGGCGATTATGAGCGTGTGCACCAGCGCCGGGAAAAGAGAGAGAGCGAGCGAGTGAGCAAGGCAGGCAGCAGTGGGAGGAGGGATAGGGGGATGGGAGAGCGCGAGTGTAGGAACAGAGAGGCGAGAGGGGGGGGAACAGGAGAGAGAGGCGCACAGACAGAGAAGTCTCATGTCCTCATGAAGCCTGAGTCCCAGCCTCAAAACCAACCTATCTCTCTCTCTCTCCTCCGTCTCTCGCTCTCCTCTTTCTCTCTCTTCTGTCTCTCGCCCTCCTCATTCTCTTTCTTTCTCTCTCTCCCCTCTTTCTCTCTCCTGTGTCTCTTCATTCTGACGTTCTATCCCATACAAATGTCAGCTGCTGCTATTCTTTCATACCCTGCTGTCTGTCAGCCCAGAACATCAGCACACACACACACAAGCAAGCGAACACATCCAGCATGGTCACACAGTAACACTATACAAAAGTGCTCTAACGGGCAACTGGATCTAACCACACACTGCAAACACATATACTGCAAACACATACACTGGTGTCTGGAATCTTCAGTTTGGTTCACACACAGAAATACATGTCACAGAAAACGCACACACAGGCTGTATATATTGTTTACATCAGAAAAATGAGTGCACAAGTGACTGTGTGTGTGTTTTCAGAGAGGATGAGGGGAAAGGGAACGCCTAATCACGTGGGAGACAGGCCTCATAAACCTTCTGCTCCACGGAAGTGTTAGGAAACATCCCTCTCTATAAATTACCTTCACATCCCTTCTCTCTCTCTCTCTCTCTCTCTCTCTCTCTCTCTCTCTCTCTCTCTCTCTCACTCTGTCTGTCTCACATTCTTCAAGTGTCTTTGACTTGGCTTTTGTTTCTTTGTGTAAGTGTTGCCCTGTGGGTCATGGTGGTCATGGTGGTGGGTATGATTATGGAGTGTTCCAACATGCAACATACGATCAGGCTTCAGCTACCTTAACAGATCATCAAAGTCATGTGAAAACTCAAACTCAAAACATGTCTCTACACACCTTTAAGAAAATGTAGCTGAGTCTATATTAATGCAGACCACGTGTCAGAGGAAGTATGACTGTGTCAGAGGAAGTATGAGTGTGTCAAAGGAAGTATGACTATGTCAGAGGAAGTATGAGTGTGTCAGAGGACGTATGACTGTGTCAGAGGAAGTATGAGTGTGTCCGAGGAAGTATGACTATGTCAGAGGAAGTATGAGTGTGTCAGAGGAAGTATGAGTGCGTCAGAGGAAGTATGACTACGTCAGAGGAAGTATGATTGTCTCAGAGGAAGTATGACTATGTCAGAGGAAGTATGATTGTCTCAGAGGAAGTATGACTATTTCAGAGGAAGTATGACTGTCTCAGAGGAAGTATGACTATGTCAGAGGAAGTACATGTGTTTGTTGGCCTGCGTATGGAGGAGATCCTATTTAATGCATTCATGTTGAAATACAGCATGATAGAAGCTGTTTGCTAACCGATTAAAAACACTCCAAGGACAGGATGGAGACCTGTACACAGCATAACACACACACACATGCTCTCCCACTGCTCAAACAAACTCATGCGCACAACTCTGCACACACACACACACACAGACACTCACACATGCACACACAGTTTGACGTGTGTGTCCCCTGCCGGAGGGCGGTGTGTTCTCTCCTCCTTTATCTGCATGTAAAACTGCAGTGTGTTATCATCCCTCCCTCCTCCTCCCTCCCTCCCTCTCTCCCTCCCTGTCCTCCCTTTCAGGAGGCGTCTGTGTGGTCCTTCTGTTCACGCCAGGCAGGGAGGACCAGGCCAGGGGAGAGAGGTACGGAGAGAGGAAGAGGGAGAATGCAGAGAGAGAAGCACATGGGAGGAGAGAGCAAAGAGCCAGCGCAGGCAGAGAGCGAGGAGAGAGAGAGTGCACGAGGGAATGGAAGACAGGTGCGAGAGAGAGAGAGAGAGAGAGAGAGAGAGAGAGAGAGAGAGAGAGAGAGAGAGAGGGAGGGAGAGGGATGTGTTGGCAAGGCAGAGAATTGACATTCAAGCCTGTTACCATCCGTCGCCATTGGAATAGTGATCAGCAGCTCAACATTCCACTCACATAGCCTCCACCATCAATGAGGGAGGGAGAAAGGGAGAGAAGGAGAGGAGAAGAGGGAAAGAAAACTACGTATGGGGAGAAACAAGGTGAATAACAAGGGGGGTGGAGTGTAAGAGGATGGAGAGGGAGGGAGAAAGAGAGGGAGAGAGAGAGAGACAGAGAGGGAGGAGGGAATGCAACGAAGGGGCAGTGATGTAGAGGTGGGGAAGGGGGGGATGCAGCTCTGAGTATGACGAAGAAAGATTTATGGTTGCACACATGAGTGCACTCACACACTCACGTGGGGGTACACACACACACACACACACACACACATGCGCACGCATACAAGTGTGTGCTCACATACATGCCCAAGTGTTTGTGAGCACACATGCATGGACCGTGGGAAAGGCACCAGGTTATAACCACAGCCTAGTTTGCATGGACACACACAGACACACACACTCACTGTTTTCCTCTCTCTCACACCCACTTTCCCCACATAAATACACGTTCTCTGCTCTAGTCAAGCAGCTAAAAGGAGAGTCCAAATGGCGTGTCATTTGCATAATCCGGGGTCTCCTAAATTGAGAAACATGATCTGGGTAGGAAACTGAGTAGGTGAGAGAACTGTGCGAAAACCCTAAGAAGAGGATCAGTCTTCCTCATGTTCTGAAATGCTAACGTGAGCAGCGGTGTCCTAGCTAAGTGATGGTGATGAACGACCAGGCAGAGGGATGATTCCGCCAGATAAACTCCTGCTGGAGGCCGAGACAGCCAGCTCGACACTGTCGCAGTACGAGGTGTTGACACGGGGGCAGGAAGGTAGGGCGACATGCTGCACGCGCCATACCACCACGTCAAATGTCACACACACCCGGGCACATGCTCTGTCTCCTCTCCCTCTGCCCTTTGTCCCTGCCTCTGCCATCTCTTGCACCTTCTTTAATTCTGTCTCCCTTTCCCTTTCTTCTACTCAAACTGTCTCCCTCCATGACTCTCCCCCTCTCTCTTTCTCCATTTCTCCTCTGGAATTGAGAGAGTATGCCAGACTTGAGACGGTCTGGCTCCAAATTCCACTTGTCAAGGACCTACTATTACTGGATGTGGATGTTGGTATGTTGTGTCCAAGCTGAAGTCCAGGTAGACGGAAGGGGCACCACCCTTCTGAGAGAGAGAGAGAGAGAGAGAGAGAGAGAGAGAGAGAGAGAGAGAGAGAGAGAGAGAGAGAGAGAGAGAGAGAGAGAGAGAGAGAGAGAGAAAGAGAGAGTCTGTATCTATTAAAATAAATGACAGAGAACCACAGACATCCACATTAAAGCTCCAAGGTAAGATCAGACCCTGGATCCATTTCTGTCTCATAAGCCTGGCTCCAGAGGTCAGGGGTCAGGTCTGACTGGCATTGACCACACCATTAGGCCCTGGCTGCAATCCACACTCAGCTGCCAACAGCCGCTACCATCCGTCTGTCTATGCCTCCATCCCTGCATCTCTCCATCTCTCTCTCTTTCTCTCTCTCCATTCCTCCCAGGTCCTTCCTCCTTTCTCTTTTCGATCAGACATCTCTCCATCCTGTCCTCTGCTGCGGTCACAGTAAAGGATGAAAGGAATGAGCAGTGGAGGGAGAGAGGGAGGGAGGAAAGGAGGAGCTTTCTTACATTATTTTGAAGCCCCCTCTCTCAGTGTCTCTTGAGCTCTTGTAGCTAAACTGGGGTGATTCACACAGCCTTCATCAAGTTCCTAACTATCACTCCACCAAGGGGGAAAACGCCTCTTTGTTGACCGTTAACATAGTGTGTAAAACCATATAGATTTACAGACAAATTACGTCAAGGCAAGTACTTAAGCGATTGGCCTGAGTTTATTGTCTTGCCAATAAAAGCCATTGAATCGTGGGAGGGAGACAGATTACAGCAGACTCTGTCTGTAAAAGAAGAGGCACGTTAAATAAAGTAGAAAGGGAAAATTCCCCCCTTTCACGTTTTCTCGAAATACAAAAGATCTTTTGAGAGCCTTGTACATCAAACAGAGTTTGACAAACGTGTGTTTGATACTGTTTCCAAGCCTCTGTCTAAGGTAAGTGGTTCGGAAGGGGCTGCTGTGGCCCTCATTCATCATCCCACGGATCCATTACATTCATTTAGGCCTTCCCTCCTCTTCCCTTGCTCCCTCTCTTTGCCTTTCCTCATCACCGCCCTCCCCCCTACTCCCTGATCCCCCGCTGTGCTGCCCCTCCTTCTTTCAGAGTCTGGTTCTGCATCTGACTTCATTACTGTAATTAGGAAGCTATGCTTGGTGACCTTAGATAGGTCGAGGAGGGAGTTAAAGTGAGGGAAGGGGGGGGGGCAGAGAGAGAAAGAGAGAGAGAGAGAGAGAGAGAGAGAGATAAGGAGCAGAGAGCAGACTCCTTGTTGAGTGGTCCATATGGCTATAGGCTGGTGTATGGATGGGTGCATATGCAGGAGCACAGGCATGCTGCCAATGGTAGTAAGACAGACGGAGTCTCTCTGATTCTCGCTCACACACACACACACACACACACACACACACACACACACATACACACACACACACACACACACACACACACAGTCTTAGACCAGCACCTCTAAGACAGTTCTGACACACAAATAAACACAACGACCCAGCTGTGTGTGTTAAACTGTCCTACTGGCTGATGCCAATGCAATCAGAGAGCGCCTTTCATGAAAGTTAATGAATCGTATCTCAGTGTCATTACTACAGTAGCGCCCACACTCACATGCCAGTAAATCAGCAGCATGGAGGAAGGGTGTGCTGTGTTTCTGCTATGGTAGCTGTGTTGGACTCCCCGTGTGTATGAGGACCATAAAGAGGACCCCTGAACCTACTGAACCAACCAGTCATAAATGACAGTGGAATGAAAGACAGTCTTGGGCATGTCACAACACTGGCCCTACCTATAAGCCCAGGTTACTGTACAGAGAGGCTGTTTCCACAACGGGAGCGTTCATGTTTCTGTTGATGCATGGTCCATCCGTTGAGGTGTCATCTATATGACAAGACCAATGTGTCATTGATGTCCCCTTAAACACTTGCAGTGTTGACCATTCACTGGTGGTTATTTGGCTGCCTATGTGGTCAGAGTTTGATGTGTGAGAATGTTAAGTGTAACTCAAGATATACTTGCAGCCAATCACATGCCAGAAAACTGGCATACAAGATACTGCACTGCTGATGGATATCTGTCACAGCACGGCATGTAAAACGAAATATCACAGCTGTTCTTAATGACGTGTAATGCATTTAAGGATAATTTATTTGTGAATAATGCTTCAAGATTATTTAGATGAGTAGATTCTAGAATAGTATAAGCATTTAAATAACAGTATATCCTCTGTACTAGGTTGAAGTCACTCATTTAAACCCAGTACATCATGACTGCCTGACAATCTGGCACTCATGCACCTCAGCTCATCCTCCCTCTCCCATTGAATGGCCGGTGATGGATGAAGCTGGTAGGCTGACAGACTGGAGCTCACAGCACATTAGCCAGCCCCTAGGGGGGTAGTTGGGTGTGAAACAGTCAGTGTGAATTGCTCTCTCTCCATGGCTCCCACTGTGCTCCTCTGCGTTCGTCCTCTGTCTCTCATTCACACATCGAGTGTGATATTTTTAAGGCTAAAACAGATGGCAAGTTCACTGTTGGCAAAGGACGCTTACACACACACACAATCCGCAGACAAAAAACTGCATCTCAAAATGGATTACACTTGACACCCTGCACCAACTGGTAAATGCTGAGCCTGTGTGTTAGCACGACTAAACTTGACCTTGATATAAGGCGGGAACTGTGGATAAACCAAGGAGTTACAGGTGTTGGTTCTGCTGTAATGAGTCAATAGGTAAATCCAAGTCCTACTACCCATCAACAAGGACATGGCTCAAACCATATATTTTTTACAATTAAATACTTCCTTGGGAGAATTGAGTTGATGGGAGCGTATTGTAACAAATACAACACAACTCGCAACCTAGCCATGCCAGGTGACCCGGAAGGTGTTTGAGGGGCAGAATGTGCAAACAAAACTCCAAGGAGACCACTTTATTTTTAATCCTGTAAAAGCTTTGGCAACAAGTCTTGCCAGTATACCGGGCCAGGTTAGATTTTTTTGTCTGATTAATAAATTAAGGCAAACATTGGCAGTCAAAACAGCATAGGCTGTTTCTAGGCAACACATCTACGTGGTGACGGCAGACAACTCACACAGCTAGGTCATAAACGGAGTTGTGCCTGCCTGTCATGTTACCAAACCATCCACGTCAGTGAAACATGCAAGATACAATGTCTCCCTCTAGTGTGAACGGCACTACAAGGCAATAACTTGTTTCAGCACTTTATTAAATTAACCCACATGGCATTTGTTTTGAAAGACATTACATATAGGACAAGTCACAGTACACAATGTAAGGAGACTGCTCATCTTTTGTTGTCTCAATTTGAAAGAACAATTTGTAATCAGTGTGTCAAGAGTTAACAGAGTTTGAAGGAGCAGATGAAGCCGAGTTCCTGGTCACATTGAGAATCGTTCCATTTGTATTCATCTGAAGAACAATGGCAGTAATCAGACAAGCACAGGGACTGAAATAGATCCAAGTCAATATACCTTACCTCCCCAGTTCATCACTATACATGGTTCCCTGCTGCCACCATAGTTGTTGGGCTCCCCAGCAGCCCAGGCAGAGTAGTCAAACAAGGACCCATCGCTCCAGAACCACAGCCGGTTCTGAGAGAGAATACAATTTAAGGTCAAGAAAACAGGCATCAGTACGCTACGCATCCCACAGCCTATGGCACATCCATGAATCCAATGCTCACCTGACAAGCATCGGTACCTCCAATCCATCTCACGGGGTGGCTATTAAGCTTGCTGCTGACCAATTGCTGGAGGAACGTGTACTCACTTAAGCTGTGCACAGAGGCTAGGTTAGCTCCCGAACTTAAACAAAACTGCTGTAGTGTTAAGAAAGAAGAAAATATTGGAGCCTTGACAGGAAAAACAAATGACCAGACCCTGTAATCTGGTATTTGATGCAAGAACGCACAAACTGCCTTGTTTACTTGGTAGCCCATAGTTACCTCGGCACCGACCCAATTACTTGGAGCAGGCACATGCAGGTAACAGCGTTGTCCATTTTTGGTCCACTCTGGGGGACAACGGGGTTTTAATATTGGTTCAGACCGTTTGTTTCGGTCATTCTTTTCTCCTGAAAAGGAATAAAAATAGGTCAACGGGAGGTCTCCGAATAAGGAGATTGAGCACCGGACAGGGTACCGACTAGTTACGTAAAATGGAAGTACTATTAATTTGGTAGATTAGCCTACAGTACTGGTCGGGTGTGGATTTTTTTTAAATTAACATTGTCACAAGACATACATCTTTACAACCATGTGTGGAAAATTGCTTTCTGCGGTTTAATGAATGTTTGCCATGGTGCCAAAATCATTAGGCCTACATAAATGGATGCTATTGTAGTTTTCAGTAGGCTACGAGTTAGTTTTAAACATAGGCCTAACTTCATTGGCCTCTCACCTCTTGCACCACTCTGGACAAATACAGCACAGAGAAAGAGAAGAACGGTCCACATGATCGTTTAAGGGATTTTTAGCCTATCCTAAAATGACAGATTTGACTAAAGGTTATTGCATTTCGTAACGGCCGTCATCATTTCTCAGAACTCAGACAATCCAACCAAAGTCAAATCAACAAACGATCCAGCTAAAAATGAGAACGACATTACCTGTTGAAAGATTGCTGTGTGTTTACAAAGTTACCTTTCAGCAAAGAGAGATACAGGAATCATGCGAAACAGAAACAATCGGACGACTTTTGAAGTCAATTCACTTCATGAGCAACAGCTGGTAGCAGTTGATGGTAATTGCTAAATTACAGGTAGGCCTAACACCCATCAGACATAGAACCAGATGGGGGCGCTACATTCCCAAAAAAATCGTAACAGCCGTCGTCATTTCTCAGAACACAGACAATCCAACCAAAGTCAAATCAACAAGCGATCCAGCTAGAAATGAGAACGACATTACCTGTTGTATTGTCACTTAATGTTGTGGTGTTGTAAGTAGTTAATTGTTTTTTTAAAAGCAGTTTTGATTGTTTTTTGAAATGCAGAAAAGGAGTTTTTATAAATGTTCAATTTTTGTTAATCACTGACTGCATCAAGGGCACTGTGCACTAGTCTCTAATAATTACAGAAAATACAAATATACCATGAAAAAACAAGGCCCAACCAGAAAACAAACATGTATGTTATCAAATGCATTCAGGTGTATGACCATAGACGGTCTCAATAACTGAACTACCAAATATGTATTTGGTTCTGTAAAGGAGTTTCCTTGTGGGGGGAGACATCGGTTCCTTTCCCAGTTACCAATGGGGTTAGACAAGGTGGAATATTGACACCTGTTCTTTTTAATTTGTATATGGATGATCTTTCTAAGACATTAGAAGTGTGTACGACTGGTTGTATGGTGGAGTATAGATGTATTAATCATCTCATGAAGTATAGATGTATTAATCATCTCATGAAGTATAGATGTATTAATCATCTCATGTATGCAGATGATTTAGTTATGTCTTCATATAGTGCTGGCCTACAGCAACTGCTTACAGTCTGCTCAAACTATGGACTACAGTATGACATCAAATTCAATGTAAAGAGTGTTTTAATGATTGCCAGAAGTAAAGAGGACAGGAACTATGCTTTCCCTCTTTTTACTTGTCAGGGCAAGAGCTAAACATAGTTGCCAAAACAAAATACCTGGACCACATCATCAGGGAGGATTTTTGTGACGATGATGACATACAGCGCCAGTGCTGTAAATGAAATGGACAAGCAAATATGCTGGCATGCAAATTTCATTTGTGTACTAAAGAAGTTAAAACATCTCTTTTTAGAGCATATTGTACTACACTGTATACAGCCCACCTATGGTGCAGCTACAGTAAAGCAAAGATAAATAAGATAAATGTTTACCTGTTTTAATCATTGTGCATAGCTATTTGTATGTTTGTTTGTATGTATGCATGTATGTTTTGTATGTTCCCTTTATGTAACATGTGGTATTCAGTATGTCTGTATGTATGTATATATGTGTGTACCCCTGGACGTGAGCAAACAGGTGGAAGTAATCAGTGTGGTGGTAGCGCTCTGAACACAAAATATGCTCTCACTGAATCATCTGTTGGTTTCAACACTTTATTGAATGAGAAACACTTTTAAACAATGCTAAATAAAAGAATCACCAACCAACCGATCTTCTAACCAATCAACATTTTAAGAAAAGGTCCACAGAAAAAAGGGTAGTTTTTTGCTCATTTATATTCTAGGTACAATGAATTACACAACTATAGTATCCATTCTGTGGTTATAACAAACATGATTAAGAATTGATTAATAATTAAGGATGATTAAAAAAAAGATATATTCAGGCTCCATATAGTGCTGCAGCTTTACAAGCTGGTCTAGATTCTTCTGGCGCAGATAAAGCCAAGGGCTTTTTGGCAATATAGATCATTCCAAGCCCCTTTACCTGAGAAAAAATATAAACAGTAATCATTGTTTATGTGTTTGTCTTTGGGAGAAATTGTGTGATTTGTGTGACAACGTGCTTTACCGTCATAGTTGATATTGATACATGGCTCCCGTCGACGGTAATTGTTGGGCTCCTTACGGGCCCAGTATTGGAAGTCAAACCTTGATCCATCGCTCCACAACCACACTCGGTTCTTTGGGAGATTAACAGACATTTGAATGTCAAGAACAGGCTGTTGGAATCAAACATGAACATTTTGATGCCTGTGACCCACCTTACATCCTATCCTTCTTACCCTAACAGCATCTGTCCCCCCAATCCAAGTCCAGGGGTATCTACCAGTCCTGCTTTTGACCAATCTCCGGAGGAAGTTTTGTTCCCCCAAGTTGTGCACAGAGGCAAGATTCCCTTTCAACTGCAAACAGTACCGCTACAGGAGAAAGACAATGTTCTTAGCACTTTTATACGTTTTCTATTAACACATTCTACCAAACTGAAATGGGCTACAGGAAAACACAAAAATTGAATAATATTTATTATTATCTGGGATTATTCAGAGTGTAATATTGTTAATTGTTGTTGTTTTTTTGTTACTGTTCTAGCAGCCTAGTTACCTCTGCATCAACCCATTGTTTTGGTTGGGGCACATACAGGTAAATGCGTTTCCCGTATCTGGCCCATCCTGAGGGCCGCTTTGAACGACATCTCTGCGCCTCCGCCATTTCCTCTTCTTCCCCGAGCTCTTCCAACGCGTCACTCTTCAGCTCCTCTTCTGTGTCGAGGAGAGACGGTGGGTTTCCATCCTCATCCATTTGTCCTAGAAAGGTATAGTGTTACACAGCGCAGTTATTAATGGAAGTCTATTCGAACAAGGAGATTGAGAGCTGCACGAGGGCAGAGACACATCTCACTTGGCCTAAACTGTAACCTTGGCTGTTACACCCATGAAGGACACAGTGTGGACGTATGGATGAATACCAGGTTCATCATCTTACCCAGAGGAAGGTCCTGCTGCTGCACTTTAGCAGACTCCATGGTGGGCTCTGTAGAGGGGACAGGTATGTCATGAGCAGGGACATTGGGTTAAAACTAGGATTGTTGCTCCTGTGCATATTCAGGATGTGTTTTGATGTGTGTATGTGTGTTTGGAGTGTATCTCACCTATTGCACTACTCAAGACGAAGGCAGCACATAGAAGAAAAAGAATGGTCAACTTCGCCATGGTGATGATGGAATCCTGTAAAAAGACAGACAACATAGAAGATTCATTCTAGGGTCATTGCTATCAGAATTCAATTCAACATGTTGATCCAGCTGAGTGGAAGTCTCAGTACCTATTGAAGTGGGAATTGGATTTGTCAACAAGCTTCTGTTCCAATGCAGAGAGTGTTCCCAATATATACTTTGATGACAAGGAAAAACATTAACAAGGAATTTTTTTGTGCAAATGGTAGATTAAAAAGTAGATTGCAGATTGCCTTGTGAAATCCCACACCCTGAACGTTGAAGAATGTTTTCCTTGATTGACCTGCTGTCCCAGGTGTCTGTGTCTCAGTCGTGTCACTTCCCTGTCTTTATCTAGGGGTTGATCAAGTGACAGTTTGACATGCAAAATAAAAATGCTCCTTGAATGTGGCTAAATGATCCACCGAGTATCCTGTCATCGCTCATCACGCATCACTTCCTCCTCTTTCTGGGGTTTGATCTAGGGTCCTTTTGCACCACACACACAACTGACTACCATTGTAATGATTGGTGATTAATAATGAGCATTGCTTGATCTGCTGAATTCAAAGACACAGGTGATTTAGTTAGGAGATAAGTGATTAAGTTCAACTGGCTTACACAGAGAACTATTGATTAGGAAGAAAGTAATTTCAATAACAGACCTCATGATTTAAATATGATTGATAACACATTTCCAATTATCTGTGCATTTCATACTAAAACAGATACATTTCACTTAGGGACTAGATTTTGATCATGAACACATGCATGTTTTTTAATTGCAAGGTTATGTTATAGGTTGCTCAAGGAATCATTGGAGGCGAGGTTCCCGAACCATTTAAATGTCAGATATCATATTTGTACAGGGTTCGATGTTCTCCTTTGTCAGAGAGACATGGATAAACCCTCAATGGTTAGTTTCTATAAGCAAGAATTAGGACTAAGCATAAAAAACTGATTTATGTAATAATACATTTTAATGGTATAATGGGTACAGATTTAATTGAGAGCTATCCAATTCATGGCTGTAAAATGAGCCTGTGGAAACTGTTCCTTGTATTGTCTTCCTTGATAGTCAGAAAGACATAGGTGTGGTGTGTGAACGTGTGTTTGGAATGCATATCACGTATTGCACCATGCAGGACAAAGTTGTGTCGCCTATATTGGGTACAGGGAACTACCTCCACACTGAGAACTTTCCCCTTGTTCACTCAGATACTATACACATTCATGATCGTCACTGGGAAACTCATGATCAGAATATCTGCTGTTTCTGTTGATTGGAAACTCTTTGGCTACATATTGTTCCTGTTCATGTGTGATCATGACATGGCTATGTGAGAATTCCTCCTACAGCAACAATGTCAAACTAAAAGAAAGGTTCAGGCAAGAGGACTCAGTAGTAGTGATTAATTGATATTTTTTTTAAACACGATTCAATACATGTTTTGGCATAATGGTTCTGCTCGCAGTGGCTCCCTTCCACACCCAACGGAGACACCGTCTTGACATCCGATCAGAAAGCAGCGAACGCATTTCCCCTACAAAAGCAACACAGAACCAAGGGTGGAGGCTGAGGAGGCGGAGGCAGCAAATTAGATAGAGAGGATCCTGTGTCACACTAGTAATTCAGAGTGCAGCGATATCCTGATTAAATATCCCACCTGCTAAGAAAGTGTGCCCCTACTGTGTGATTTGACTAATCAAGGAATTCTTGACAATGTTCAGTCACCATTTAAAGCCATGAAGTGAATTGGTTGGACATGGAGCCATGTATAAATGTTCTGACATTAAAATGGTTCTAGCAGTCCTCTTCAGATGATTCAAAATAAAACAAATTCCCATTTGTGTTTATAATGAAAAGGATACTTACAATTGATATGGATAGATCATACCATACACACACCAAGTATAACAACGCGCCTTGGTGACATAACTTTTGTTGGTTTCGGCTCTTCATTGGTTTTGGGTTCAAAACCCTGAAAAAACACTCAAAAATTATTATTTTAAATGGATATGGCTCTCAATGAAATCTGTACCAATTTCAATGTACCATTAAAATGTTTTATTATATAAATCTGTTTTTTATGCTTAGTCCTAGTTCTTGCATTTAGAAACTAACCATTGAGGGTTTATCCATGTCTCTCTGACAAAGGAGAACATCGAACCCTGTACAAATATGATATCTGACATTTAAATGGAATGGAACCTCTCCGCCAATGATTCCTTGAGCACCCTATAAAACAACCTTGCAACTGATTAACATGAATGTGTTCATGATCAAAATCTAGTCCATAATTGATATGTATATGCTTTGGTATGAAATGCACAGATAATATGAAGCTTGTTATTTATTTCATGAGGTCTGTTATTGAAATTACTTTCTTCCTAATCAATAGTCCTCTGTGTAAGCCAGTTGAACTTAATCACTTATCTCCTAACTAAATCACCTGTACCTTTGAATTCAGCAGACAAAGCAATGCTTATTATTAATCTCCAATCATTACAATGGTAGTCAGTTGTGTGTGTGGTGCAAAAGGACCTTGGCATTTTTATTTTGCATGTCAAACTGTCACTTGATCAACCCCGAGATAAAGACAGGGAAGTGACACGACTGAGACACAGACACCTGGGACAGCAGGTCAATCAAGGAAAACATTCTTCAACGTTCCGGGTGTTGGATTTCACAAAGCAATCTGCAATCTACTTTTTAATCTACCATTTGCACACAAAAAATTCCTTGTTAATGTATTTCCTTGTTATCAAAGTATATATTGTGAACTTTCTCTGTATTGGAACAGAAGCTTGTTGACACCCAATTCCCACTTCAACAGGTACTGAGACTTCCACTCAGCTGGATCAACATGTTGAATTTGGTTGGATTGAATTCTGATAGCAATGACCCTAGAATGAATCTTCTATGTTGTCTGTCTTTTTACAGGATTCCATCATCACCATGGCGAAGTTGACCATTTCTTTTCTTCTATTTGCTGCCTTCGTCTTGAGTGGTGCAATAGGTGAGATACACTCCAAACACACATACACACATCAAAACACATCCTGAATATGCACAGGAGCAACAATCCTAGTTTTAACCCAATGTCCCTGCTCATGACATACCTGTCCCCTCAACAGAGCCCAGCATGGATTCTACGGAAGTGCAGCAGCAGGACCTTCCTCTGGGTAAGATGATGAACCTGGTATTCATCCATACGTCCACACTGTGTCCTTCATGGGTGTAACAGCCAAGGTTACAGTTTAGGCCAAGTGAGATGTGTCTCTGCCCTCGTGCAGCTCTCAATCTCCTTGTTCGAATAGACTTCCATTAATAACTGCGCTGTGTAACACTATACCTTTCTAGGACAAATGGATGAGGATGGAAACCCACCGTCTCTCCTCGACACAGAAGAGGAGCTGAAGAGTGACGCGTTGGAAGAGCTCGGGGAAGAAGAGGAAATGGCGGAGGCGCAGAGATGTCGTTCAAAGCGGCCCTCAGGATGGGCCAGATACGGGAAACGCATTTACCTGTATGTGCCCCAACCAAAACAATGGGTTGATGCAGAGGTAACTAGGCTGCTAGAACAGTAACAAAAAAACAACAACAATTAACAATATTACACTCGGAATAATCCCAGATAATAATAAATATTATTAGATTTTCGTGTTTTCCTGTAACCCAGTTCAGTTTGGTAGAATGTTTTAATATGAAACGTATAAAAGTGCTAAGAACATTTTTTTCCTGTAGCGGTACTGTTTGCAGTTGAAAGGGAATCTTGCCTCCGTGCACAACTTGGGGGAACAAAACTTCCTCCGGAGATTGGTCAAAAGCAGGACTGGTAGATACCCCTGGACTTGGATTGGGGGGACAGATGCTGTTAGGGTAAGAAGGATAGGATGTAAGGTTGGGTCACAGGCATCACAATATTCATGTTTGATTCCAACAGCCTGTTCTTGACATTCAAATGTCTGTTAATCTCCCAAAGAACCGAGTGTGGTTGTGGAGCGATGGATCAAGGTTTGACTTCCAATACTGGGCCCGTAAGGAGCCCAACAATTACCGTCGACGGGAGCCATGTATCAATATCAACTATGACGGTAAAGCACGTTATCACACAAATCACACAATTTCTCCCAAAGACAAACACATAAACAATGATTACTGTTTATATTTTTTCTCAGGTAAAGGGGCTTGGAATGATCTATATTGCCAAAAAGCCCTTGGCTTTATCTGCGCCAGATGAATGTAGACCAGCTTGTAAAACTGCAGCACCATATGGAGCCTGAATATATCTTTTTTTTAATCATCCTTAATTATTAATCAATTCTTAATCATGTTTGTTATAACCACAGAATGGATACTATAGTTGTGTAATTCATTGTACTTAGAATATAAATGAGCAAAAAACTGCCCTTTTTTCTGTGGACCTTTTCTTAAAATGTTGATTGATTAGAAGATCGGTTGGTTGGTGATTCTTTTATTTAGCATTGTTTAAAAGTGTTTCTCATTCAATAAAGTGTTGAAACCAACAGATGATTCAGTGAGAGCTTATTTTGTATTCAGAGCGCTACCACCACACTGATTACTTCCACCTGTTTGCTCACGTCCATATTTATAATAGCCCACAAAGAAACTCCTTTACAGAACCAAACACATAGTAGTTCAGGTATTGAGACTTTCTATGGTCATATACCTGAATGCATTTGATCACATACAGTTGTATTCAAAATAATAGCAGTGTTTTTTTAAATGTGAGTAAAGCTCAAATCCTTGTGTACAAAATCAAATGTTTTATTTCCATTTGTTGGGATCACTGCACATTATATTTTACATTAAAACATGACAAAAAACTCTAGCAATATTTAATTATGTTACAGAAAATGACGGAAATGAATATATTGGGCTCTTCAATTTTTTTTGCAGTATGCATAAACAAATGCATAAAACACAAAACTTACAAAAATTTAAGATTTAGCATTCATGTGAATCAATAAATTAATATTTTGCTGTATAACCACGGTTTTTGAGAACTGCTTCACATCTGTGCTGCATCGAGTCGACCAACTTCTGGCACCCGTAAACTGGTATTCCAGCCCAGGATGATTTGACAACCTTCTTCCTCTGCATTTCCTGGTTTTGCCTCAAAAACTGCATGTTTGATGTCATCCCAAGTTTTCTATTGGATTAAAGTCCAGGGATAGGGATGGCCACTCCATAACATTTATTTGGTTGTTCCTTGTAAGGTCAATCTGTTTCAAACCCAGTGTAACAATGTTAAAATGGGTGTGACCACTAGATAGGACACCATGGGGTAAGTCCATGATAGGCTGGTAAAAAACAAAAGGTTCCAGTCATAAAAAGAGAGTAACATGTACTGGTATCTTTGTTTCTTTCACAGAGATATAGAACTTCAAACCTGACAGTAGTGATCACACATTGTTTTACTTGGAGGATGGGACTCTTATCTAATCCTCTTCTTGCCCTGTCCAACAAAAAGCCCCCCTGTCACCTTGGGAAACTGGTAAAGTATGAAAAATAACAAATAATGCTGAGTTCACGAGTTCAGTAACACACCAGCAACTGAATAAATTATGTTTTTATTAAAGCAGGCCGTGGCGGAGAGTTCTAGTGGGTCACAGAGCAGCAGCTCGAGCAGATCCCCCAGGAAGCCTGGATAGACGACACGACAGGGAGAAGCAGAGAGGAGAAAGGGAAGGGTGGGAGGGTGACGATAACATGCTAGCACAAGGACCAGAGGAACGGAAATGACTTTATACAGAACTCGTAGGCTAATTGAAAATGGGGATGCGTATGAGTTGATTGGAGTAAAGAGTCTTGGTGCGCTACCTTCTTCCCGAACATCAGTTAATCTACTCCATAGAATCA
Source organism: Hypomesus nipponensis (assembly GCF_054491055.1). Lineage (NCBI taxonomy): Eukaryota > Metazoa > Chordata > Actinopteri > Osmeriformes > Osmeridae > Hypomesus > Hypomesus nipponensis. The sequence continues at coordinate 8,411,090 of NC_140364.1, read as the reverse complement.
AATTACTAGGTTTGGTTTCTTTATGTGTTATTTTAAAAGAGATGGATGACCACTGTGACGCCTTACTATGCCCCAGTGACACGATGTTTATCTGCTTTAATTGTAGGACTCAGAGGAAGCATGCAGAACAGGTGATGATGCTGTGGAAGGTTGTTTGTGCAGGTTAAATGTGTGTGTTGTCATTTGTCATATTAGTTACTTAGAACTGTACTCTGACTTCTGACCTCGTTTTTGTAGTTTGTGTTTGTTTCTGAATGTGCATTATTATTTATTGTTGAACCTTGTTAAGGGAAAATGTATGTTACTTTGGGAGAACGTTTTTCAATGAAACACAAGGCCCACTAGTGGCTGAAGCGTTGTCTGTTGTGAGTGTAATTGCCGCTCTCTGCATGGGCGTATCTAGCCCTATTTTGGGCTGGAGCCCCCCAAACAGTTTCCTTAACCCCCCCCAAATATATATATTTTCTCATATTTTAAATCAAAATAAAACCCTAGAACCCACTAGAGGACAGTATTTTAAATGATATTTTCAACAGTTTGTTCTGGGGGAACATGCCCCCAGACCCCCCTAGTTTCCTGGAAAAACAATCGGTTTTATCTAGGGGCTTAGTCCCCCCAAACGTGGGAATCTAGATTCGCAACTGGCTCTCTGTAATGCAGCCATGACCATCAGCTGGTATCCATTAGTGCACAACTTGTCCGACCTAAAATTGCTTGAATGGAAATTCGCATAGACCCTATTTCTTAAACTGCGATGGTTTGACATTTTAAAATAGGTTATGTTTGCAGGAATTCTGACAGACTAAAACATACTCGTTTTATTTTCGGATTCCAACAATTTAGCAATGTGGATCATCCATTTGCTTCTCTGTGCCGGCTTTTCCGTGACTGTGGCTACAGGTGAGATGCACAACACAATAACACCAATATTGTTAACGAAGACGAACATGTGAAAATATTTTCTTAACCCGAATAAAATGTACTTCTGTATGGAACAAGACTGGAACTATAATAGTGGCTCTTAAACAAATATTAATTTAAATCCAGGATTGTCCGTCATATTAGCCTTTTTATTAGATCAGGTTGCCTTCTGATTTGAAATAGTCAAATTGTCAATTACAATTTCTCTGCTGGGTGGGTTAGACGCTGGGCGCAGGTCAAGCCAAATGATGATTAAATACTGTTTTAAAATTGTTTTGTTACAATGCAAAAACATGCAACCATGGCTTGAAGAATGTGACAGAATATGTGACATTTAAACAACAACCCTTACAACTGATCTCTTTCTCTTCCCATCCTCCATCTTTTCAAGGACATGTGGTTAAGGGCAAAAAACAACACACTTTCCCCAGAAGAGAAGCAGGGAGTAGATGTCCTACAGGATGGTCCAACTGTGGGAAAAGATGTTACCTTTATCTGTCCTATCCAACTAACTGGGTTGATGCTGAGGTAACTGAGTAATGGGGCAGTTGTTATTTGTGCATAATTGTACACATTGATACTAATTATGGGTCATATTCAATTAGCCTGTTGGAAGCTTGTGGAACACTTTGTTCTGTTGGGTAGAATGTTGCTCTTTGAGAAAATGAATCATTTCTTTCTACAGTTGTATTGCTTGCGCTTGGGTGCACACCTTGCCTCTGTGCACACCTTGAAGCAGAACAACATCCTCCAGGAAGTGGTCAAGAGAAAGACAGGAGCTTCCACCCGTACTTGGATTGGAGGGACCAATGTTTATGACGTAAGCAAGGGTGGATGTAATAGTCCATAGGCATCAGTGCTTGCATCCATGCTTTATTTTCTTGACAAACATTTGGTTAATCTTCAGAGAGATTCGTGGTTCTGGAGCGATGGGTCCAAGTTTGACTACATTCACGTGCATGCTTTGGATGACGGCAACGAGAGTGGCAGGACATCATGTTTAATGATGAACTTTGGAAGTAGGATATATATTGACTTAGATGTGTCTCAGTCCTTGTTACTATCTGACTGTTCCATTGGTCCTCAGGTGATCGTGGTTGGCTTGGTGCTCAGTGTGATCTGCAAGCCGAATTTATCTGCTCTCTAACAATCCCTACATACCATTAATCTAGTACATTTCTTGCAACTCTGTCCCTGAATTATTGTTGGGATTCTGTGATGTTTCTCATTCAATAAAGTTTGTGTTTTGACCAGTACTTCAGTGTGTAACATGTAACAGTTGAATTGGCTGACCTTCTCTCTATGAATAACTGACTAGCATGGAAATAAACACAAGTGAAAAATAGTTATTGGCTGTCAGCTGCCAACTTGATAGACGTGATGATGCATGGTCAGGTGAAGTGTTGATGTAGACATTGAAGTGTTTTAGACATTGAAGTGACATTGAACAGTCTGTCCCACTATTTGGACCTCAAAATGATTGCTGCCTCAATGCTAATCTAGACCTTTATTGCATCCACAACTATGCTATGGAATGGCTTTAACAGTTTAGATTACACTTGTGTGTCAGTAGGCCTTCAGCCATTGCTATGGCCACTCATCCTGACATCAGTAAAATCCTCAAACCATCTCCTGTTTCATCACTTTATTAAATGAGCCCATATCATACACACAGACAGATGGGGGTTCTGTGTCTCCCTCCTCCTGGTTTAACTGGTCTGCACTATTACAGCTTTCCCAACTTGTCTGACAGACAAATGTCCGCTACCACAGTCTGGGGATGTAGAACAAGCGGCAGAGGAGAGAGATCCAGCATGTTGGGAGAACACAACCAGGGAGGGAGGGAGGTGGGGGAGGGTCCGGTTGAGGTGAAAAGCATCAATTTAATTTCTGTACATCTTGGATCAGGACATGAAAGAAAGAAAAAAAAGTATTTACAAACAGATGAATGGAAAATGAACCTGGGCCGTGGTGACCAGCTCACATCCCATGACAGGTCAATCCAACAAACATTGGAATCAAAAATAAACACAAATGTGAGATATTTACACATGTGCAACAAGAGTACAATACATTAGGGGGGGGGGGGGAACTAATGGCTTCTGAAATCAAAGGATGTCAACGTAAGGTGTGCTAAATGTATTTTCTTTCCCGAGGTGCCACATGGGAAAGAGTTAAATCTTTTCAGGTTTATAACTGATGCTAATGCCCAAACCCCACCTTACAGGGGACACCAGGGAAGCTTCATAAAACATACCTACAGTACAGTGTTCTGTAAAACAAAGTTATTATACAGGGTTGTTGATCACATTGTAAGACGAGAGGGCGGGGTTTCACAATAGAAAAGGCTTGCACTAGAAGCTTTCAAGTGGTCAGTACTGACAACTGATCTAAACCTACTACACTGGCTTTTAAACTGTGCGGTCTGGATTGAAGGGTACAGCTTACAAGGACAACACACACACACACTATTGTCGGACACCAAACCCCAGTCATGCTTTACCCCTCAACCATCCCACATCGTCTCACGTGAAGTAGCTACATGATGTCAGGATTAAAGAAACTCTGAATCCTGCCTACAACATTGGCAACAAGAGTAGACATGGTTACAAACTCACATTCACACACACTTACAAACCCTATGTCACAGAACTGAAGGGCACAGAGATGTGTCCTGTTCAAGCAGGAGTCAGTTATTCCATAGTTAATACTCTAGTCAAAATGGCTGCTGAAAGCCTATATACTTTCTTTATATAGACGGCTGTACCACAGTTGTTAAATCCTTTACAACTGCTGTCTCAATCCAGCATATGGGTGCGTGTGTGTGTTTGTGTGTCTTATTTCTATGGAAATCCTTCTTGCAACCAATATTAAGACTTCCTTAGAGACATTTCCCACCGATGGAAAATGGCTAACAAATAGAGCTAGTAAATCGATCACTTCGACCTCCTTCCCCTTCCGTCCCTCCCCAACCTTTTCAGAGTGAATAGTGGCACTCTGAAAACCTATTTAAAATAATAAATACATTTACATTAAGTATGCAAAAAAAGCAAAAAAATAAAAAAAAGCAGCTGTTGTCGTCAGTTTTCATGGTAATTTAATAAAACGTATAAAAAACACTACTGTTTCTCTCCACGTCCATATAGTGCCCAGGTCCGAGTATGTGTTTCCACAACTAAACAATTTGCTTCTAAAACACCCTGTCAAGGGGGGGGGGGGGGCCTTCATGGTTTCTGACTAGCCAGAAGAAGAAAAAACACGACAGCCTCGTCTGAAATCACAAAACCTCCCTCCTCTCATTGGGAGTTGACCTCTGACCCGATAAGGGATAGGTCACACCCTGACATAATTCTGCTGCCTTCCACCAGTCCTGTCGTATCAGAATGGAGGTCAATCCCAGGTATGGTTGAAGGGAAGTATGTGTTCAAAATACTCTAAACGGGAGCCCTGGAGGTGAGAGAGCTTTTCTCTTTAACATTATGTGGTATAGGGGCCATGAGCTGATCATGTGGTCGTCTGTCTCCAATAAATAAACTCCAGTTAAAAGAAAACAACTTCAACAAAAAAGTGTTGTTGGGAGAAAAAAAATAAGCGGAAGGAATACGAAAAATACAATTAAGAAAAAAAGTGACTATCCAGAGGACCCGCCCCTCCAACAGGACCTTCGACCAATCAGCAGCAGCATCAGGCTTCTAACCACACACATAGAACTGAGCTAATGAGTCAAAGTAGGGCATGAAATAACACTGTGAGTGTGTCTCTCCATGTCTCTCAGAGCACTCGTTTTGTTTGAGTTGAACGTTAACAAAAGTTCCCAGGTGTGTATATGTACAGTACAAAAAGGAATGGCTCTAACCAATGGGAGATAACAAGCAGCATGGAGAAAGCTGTCCAGGATGTAGTATGTGTGTGAGTGTGTGTGTGTGTGAATGTGAGAGTGTGTGCACGCAGGGTTGGGGGGCTGGCAGGTGAGCTGAGGTTGATGATGGTTCAGGTGCTGTTGAGGGAGCCGGGTACAGAGCTGTGTTGAGACGAACCATCAGAACCAATCCCATCTATGGAGGACACCCAGGGGAGAGTGGGGGGAGGGAGAAGAAAAACAAAGGACATAAATGCCATTGGATACTCTACTTGTTTCAAAATAACTATTTATCCTACTTGAGATATACTAGTAATCATATTGATATAGTGTACATGCAATTTCCACCATGTGCTACCATTGTAATTACGACAGCCCTATGACTGGGACTGAGCTACTGTGGTGGTGGTTCCAACACCACCCCCTTCTGGCGAGACTTTGAAACTGTAGGATGCATACTTTTTATTTATTTATCATCACCAAATATTGTGCACTTATTAACCCTAAAGTAAGTATGGTGGCACATTGCTGGGAGTGTTTTTAATCGTGTCAAGCGGCAATACGACTTAGCGGCATTTCCTTTCCTTTGGGGACGGCAGGACTACTGTGATGGTGCTGTGGAGCGTGCCATCGTACCGTGAGAGGAGGCGGAGGTCTGAACGCGGACGTGAGGAGGGATGAGGGTGGAGTTGAGCTGGGGCTGGATGGACAGCTCTGGAAGGAGACGGACAGAAACACAAAGAGCGGTTAAAGCACCATGGTGACAGTGTGTGTGTGTACGCGCGTGTGTGTGAGGTAACGACCTCAGGAGGACGTACCGGTGGTGCTGAAGTTAAAGAGCAGAGGCAGGTCTCTCCCGCTGGGCAGACGGGCGTTGGGCTGGCGGAGTTCATCGAAGAAGGTGTGGGCGCAGGCTTCGAGGGGGGAGAAGCGTGTGGCGGGGGTGTACTCCAGCAGGCGGGAGCACAGGGCGATGGCCTCGGGAGGCGTGCGAGGCTTGAACACCTGGGGTGGGAGAGAGAGGGCATAATGGGTAGAGATTAAAGCAAGGATTAGAAGGAGGAAAACATGGAGGAAAGACAGATATGGGCGATAAAGGGATAAAAAAAAAGATAAAAAAAGTGATTACACACTGAAACAAGAGTCTTGGCAAGTTTACATTCCTAATCCCAAATCTGTCTAGGCTGGTGGCAGCAGAGAGGAGATGCTGCCTTGTCTCCTGGGAGAGAGGCCAGGTACCTTGGTCCAGGGGTGGGCCTTGATCTGGGGGAACTTGAACTCTGTGTAGTTGGGGTTCATCTCTCGGATCTGCTCTCTGGTCGGGGTCCCCAGGACCTGAGGGACGGGAGGAGGCAGGCCGGTGGGTGGGTGGGTGGAGCCCAATAGACAAACACACATATCGCTAACCCCCCTCCATATATACACATCTAATCTCTCAGACTCACCCCCCCCCCCAACGATAACAATAACCCACAAACACGCTCTGCCACCTACCTTGATGATCTCCACGAGCTGGTCCACGCCGCTGTCTCCGGGGAAGATGGGCTGGCCCAGCAGCAGCTCTGCCAGCACGCAGCCCGCCGACCAGATGTCAATGTTGGCCGTGTAGTCGGTGGCCCCGAAGATGAGCTCCGGGGCGCGGTAGTACCGCGAGCAGATGTACGACACATTGGGCTCCCCGCGGATCAGCTGCTTGGCACTGTGGGGCAAAAGAAAGGGGGGGACGGTCATGGAGGTGGAGCTGAAAACCCCCTGCCTCTTACTGATATACTCTCACATGGAGTCCATCCATCTCAGTTATTCATGTCCCCGCTAGCTGTCACCTTCATCTCTGGCATTCCACTCACAACCATTTCAGTGGATATCTGATATGTGGATGCATCCAGTCCTGTTAAGCCCGAGACTGGCTGCACGGTCAAAGGGGGTCCGTGTCTGTACCTGCCAAAGTCACAGAGCTTGAGAATGGCTGTCTCTGGATCCACTAGCAGGTTCTGGGGCTTGATATCTCGGTGACACACGCCCTGGGAGTGGATGTAGGCCAGGCTACGGAAGAGCTGGTACATGTACACCTGGGGGGGGGGGGGAGAGAGATGTATTCTCAGAAAGTGAATGAAGAGATAGGAAGGTCCACAGAGACGTGGGTGAGGGAGGTAAAAAAAATTGTATGCATATGAGTCTTACCTTGACGTAAATAATAGGAATGATGCTCTTGGCCTTGTTGAAGTGGCGGGCCACCCTGTACACAGTCTCTGGGACGAAGTCCAGCACCAGGTTAAGGTATACCTCATCCTTCTACGGAGGAGAGAGGGGCAGCATTGAAGGACCATGGTGAAGACTAGTGAGGCTTCTGAGAAAGGCTGGGGGCGCTGTGGTGAGAACGAGAGACGTACCTTTTCACCACTGGAATAGAAGAAGTAGCGTAGCCTGACGATGTTGCAGTGGTCCAGCTTCCTCATGATCTGGAGTTCTCGGTTCTGCAGGGGAGAAGAATCCATCAGTCTAACTTGTGGAGGAAGAAGAACTGTACCCTGTAGGACGCGACCCCTACCTTGAACCGCTTGTCCTGCAGGACCTTCTTGATGGCCACCATCTCCTGGCTGTCGATGAGTCGTGCCTGGTAGACCACACCAAATGAGCCGTTACCGATCACCTTGATGTCTGTGTACGACACCTCCTGGGGGCGGTCCGGGCCCTGGCCGGGCGTGGCGACCACCGTCGTCACCTTTCCGCTGTCTCCTGGGAAACAAGAGAAAGGGAAAAGAGGGGACGGAAGTGACATCATTAGTGGAAATCAAATGAGTGTCAGTGATCTAGGATTGTTAACTCATCCCCAAAACTAATTTAAGATCAATACTCTTTGATTGTGAAAAGTATCCCAGAAACCTCACATAATTAGGTAAACCCCTAGTTGTGGTTTATATCAACTCAACAGAAAGTAGCCTAGATGACAAGCAAAGGATGCTCAAAGCTATGCTTTGAAAATTAAACATTTTTCATCTGTGTAGCAGAGCTTTGAACTTTGGTGCACCTGAATCCAGGTCATAATGATAACCCACCTGACTTGTCCTAACCTGTTCTGTCCTCAGGGGCTACTGTCTTACAGGTTAAAGGGTCAACTATAACTCATCATGGGACTGAAACAGAGACCAGCAGGGTCATGTTGTCCTCCAGACTAGAAGTAGGCTTAAGCCTACCACCTAGACTAGACCTGTGTAACCACTGAACCTGACTGTCTGACATACAGGTTACCAGTGAAGTCATAACGGGCCCATGTTAACATTGATACTCACAGATAACACGAGGGCTAAGGGCTTTGCTTTATGGAAAAGCGTCAACAAGCCCACAGAGCCGGCACCACCCGTGTGTTTTACTCGAATGATATCAATTTCGGTGAACGATAGTTGGCCTGTAGGATAATAGACATCCAATAGGCCTGTTGGTCATATCTGTTACACCTGAACCCTGCTCACACACTACCCACTGCATGGTGACCTAGGTCACTGAGTTGTGTGTGTGTGTGTGTGTGTGTGTGTGTGTGTGTGTGTGTGTGTGTGTGTAATTGTCTGGACAGGGACATAAGGTTTGGAGTAGAACTCAATTGGAAACTGGTAGAGATACCCAAAGCACTGAGAATGACCCCCTGTGGACTCATATCGCTTGCTCCCTCACACACCTTTTTCTACCATGCGAAAATAACACCCAATCAAACCTCTGAGATGAATACTGTAGAGGTATTTGTTTTAACCTATCAAAATACCAACAATCAATGTCCTATCAAGAAGGCATTCAAATTCATTTTTTATCGAATATCTACCTCCAGATGTTACCATTGCGCCTTACCATGCAATTAGAACTTTGAGTCACAGCTTAGCTGTATGTAACCTTGTCATCAGTCATCGTTAACCTTCGTACGTTTACAACCAACGAATAGAATTACATTACACATTACTATGTGTAGTTAGCTAGATTCCAATTTGGTCAGGACAGCAAACGTTACTGGCAGACAGTGGTTCACTTGTAGCTGGCTAGCTATATCACCTCTTTCCACACACCCTTTTTAGCTACCTAGCCATCTATCTGAATGGATACCAGCCGAGTAGCCAGCTAGCTAACCTTTCTTCTTGCTTGGTGTAGCAAACTAAGCACGCTGAGTCAGACAACTTTCCCACTAAATAAAATAATATTTATCTAAAATAATTTAGCTACCACACAAAACAACTGGCTTAGACCTTACAAGATAGATAACTCTTGCTATAAACCCTGCAAACGTTAGCTTTAGTTACTGTAATTGACGTTACCCTAGCTAGGTAACAGCTAGCTTCTTGGCTAGCCTTGCCTTCAGAGGCTTTTAAATCGAATATTAATACATACATAACATTTGAGGGTTAAATTGTGAAAATCTACTTATCGAGTACAAAATAAATCAAATAAACGTACTGGTCAGCTTTAAATTCGAGCATCCCGACGAGCTGCTCCCCGAGGCCTGCGGGACCCCGGACTTTCCTGTGCTGCTCCCCACGGCAGCGGCTGATCCAGCGGATGCTGCGGCGGCTCCTGGTACACCTTGTGGCTCAGCAAACGAGCTAGTTCTGGGCCGCCCGCTGCCGCTCATATCTCTGTGCAGGGGTAGCGGGGCGGGAGGCTTGGTATGCTCTACTTCTACCCAATTGAATTGTAATGTATGCCGCTATTTTAACAACAATAATCGTTGAAAGACCGACAGAATTGTCGCCGCACCGACGAGTCCTCCCTTTCGTAGGTTGTCTGGGCTTGTAGACCTTAGGAACTGACAGATCGCATTGCCTCCTGGGATATGAAGTTGACGGTAGCTGCTGCCTAGGTCTGGCCGTCTTGTCTTCTAAGAAAGAAAACAACTACACGGTTAGAATGTCACTTTTAAATTACACCGGAGATGGCGCTCTCTCCTGTTATTTCAACCATGTTATAAATAGAATTCCTCACAAAGGGGTGCAGAGAAATGTAGCCTACAGTAATTTAGGTTAGAGATGCTAACTAGGTACATAATTTAGGCCTACCCCATCCAGTTTGACCCGTTTCGTTGATATAGTACGTCAGCTGTACATTTCAAGGTAATTTGGTAACCCATCCATGTCTTGACAATAGTGTAGTTACAGACCTGACTGCTTACACCCAGAAGCAAATTAGTCACTGGATGTAGTAGCCTCTGCTACACGTGTCCTACCGTTTATTTGTCTTCTCTCTTTTAGCCTCCTAACAACAAACTATAGACAAACACCAGATCACCATGACGTTCAGAATAAAGCACAAGCAATAAAGAATATTGTGTTAGGTCTTTAATGTTTTCAATATTTTGTTGTTTTTTTTGTTTAGAAATATTGCACATGGTCAACATGCCTGTTTATGAGCTTACACCCATCTCTCTCATTCTAAAATTCCTTCTCCAAAGTAAGGATAGTTTTTTTAAGCACAATCATACGGTGGACACGCATACATGTGTGTGTATATGTCTGTGCATGTGTGTGTGAGTGTGCACATGCATGTATAACGCATGTCAAGTAGACTTTCACCTGTTGGCATTTGAATAACTGATACATTGTGTTTAATCCTGAATTACCTGACACTATAACAGTCAAGAGAGCATTCAATAGTCTTCGTGTGACCATAGAAACTATATGTTATAAGGTTGATAATGTATTATTGTACGCAGTGTGAGAGAACCAGAAGGGGTCAGTCAACGTCCATACTGTGAATGCATGAGCCCAAACACACACACAAACACACACACCCTCTATATGCACATATTATGGAAATATATATTTTTCACACACACATCCAACTGTTTACACAGAGAAATAAAGATATACCCATATAATAATTACCCCCATTCTTCGCCAAATGCGTGAAGAGGCAAAAGTGCTATTTGAATTTTCTTTGACTTTTAGTAAGTTACATACTCGCCTTCTATAATCTCTTCAATAGTAGATTATTTCTGAGGTTTCCTCTTCTATACACCAGCGTTTCTATAGTGGGTCCACTGTACTGTCAATATCTATGGCACAGACCCAAATAACTTATCACCCATTCAGAAAGTCCTATTGCACCATTACTGGGAGAGAAATAAAGTGACTAAGGGAGGAAGCAGGAAGGAGTGGGAGAGGAGGAAAAAGGAGTTGGAGGAGGAAAAGGGGGCTTTAGAGAACACCCCCCTTTGCTGGTCTAGGATGTGTTGTCCCTGATGGAACCCTAACCAGAGCCATCCTGAGCTAAAGAACCATGCTCACCCTGGAACCAGGGCTGAAGGGCACTTTCTAACCACATTGGAGAAACAGAGAGTAAGAGAGAGAGAGAGAGGACACGAGGAGGAGGAACAGGGGGGTAGAAGAGGAAGATGATGAAGAGGGGAAGGAGGATGAGGGAGAAAAGGAGGAAGAGGACAAAGGGAAGGACAACACGAGGACGAGAAGCAAGCTGGACGAGGTGCAAAAGGAGGGAGAAGACAATAAGAAGAGGTGGATATGGAAGAGAAAGAGAATGAGGAAAAGGAGGTGGGGAAGGGGTCTCCGAGTGGAAGAATGAGGGAGATTGTTAACACGACAGAACAAGGTTATAATTGTACTAAAAACAATCTCTAAAAACAATACTTTCCTGATTTTTAATTGCAGTCAGAGACCACATGTTGTGCAAACACCTGATTTTGACGTTTAAAAACAAGCACTCCCTGCACCCTCCTTGGTGAGCCTAGTGACCAGTCATGGGAGGAGAGGGGGCGGAACGGCCAGAAATAAACTCCTCATGAGCGGGACAAAAGGCGCTCTCGGGCCCCCTTCTAAACAGTTTATGCTGGAGAAACACCATTTAGAGCCACAAGAGCAACAGGCCACATGAAACATGTTATTTTCACGGCAAAACCACGAGAGAAAGCAACATATCCACTGGGTGAATGATGAAGGAAGGTTGTTTTAAAAATCTAGCTATCTCGCTTTGTTTTGTTGTATACCAGTTTATTCTCTGAGGGATGGCCGAGTCTGTGGTTGCCAGTGGCGTGAATCAATCTGGGCCGGCCAATCACGGTGGACAAACCTCCTTGTCTGGTCTTCCCTGTGCTCTGCTAGGGGGAGTCAACTGGTGATTGGTGTCGTTGCTCTGCTTCTTTAGACAGGATCGGTGGCCATGAGGTTGAAACTCCAACACACTGCATCACCTCCAGCCACGGGGAGCTCACCATGTCAGTTGTCATGGCAATGAACAAGGTAATTGATTGGTCAGTCACACTGAGTTACATTTAATCTCTGCGGAGGAGGAAATGGAGGAGGTCGATCCATGTTCAAGTCTCTTTAACATTTTTATACAGTCCCTATAACTGTGCAGGCCATTGCAGTGGCTTGGTCAGATGAGATTGGGTTTACTGACTGTGTGTGTGTGAAGTGTATGCGGTGAGAGGTGTGTGTGTCCAGTTCAGTGCTGTCTTGTTTTGCAGCATAGAGGGGCTGTGGAATTATCATCGGAGGTCAGAGGTTATTAAATCCTGCCCCTCCCCCCACAGGGCTGAATGGGGGAGGTGGGGGGTGGGGTCAAATCAATGGCATCAGAGAGCTGGCATCCTGCATCCTGCCTCTGCACCAGTGACAAAGTGCCGTGTGTGTGGTTCTGGTGACAGCTCTTGGGCATGCCATCCCGTAGTAACAGTCTGATTTACTTGGTGGGAGGTGTGTGTGTGTGTGGCTGAGCCTTGTACACGCCAGAGATTGCACCAAGCTGTGTGAGCATGTGTATATCAATATTTGTGTGAATATATGGTGTGTGTTTGAGAGAGAGAGAGAGAGAGAGAGAGAGTGAGAGAGAGAGTGAGAGAAGAAGCCTCTGTGTTAAAATACAAACTACAAATGTGCTGAGTGTAGTGCCAGTGTAGCGCTGACGCCACAGGGAGTCCTGTTACCACGCGTACAAGGACATGCTCGGGGGTCAACACTCATTCCTCACTTTTTACACAGTCTCTCTCTTTTCTCTCCGCTCCTCGACCTTCTCTCCCCTGGCAGGACCCCTACGCCTCGCTCCTGGGTTCCTCGGGGCTCCGACGTCTCTCCCCTGGCTCCGCCCCGCTGTCCTCTCGGGCCTGAGGATTGGCTGAGCCCAGTGCACCAGCGGAGGCGGGGTCGTTGCCGGTTGCTGCACCCCCTGTCGGTCCCCCGAGGTCGGCGGTCCCGGGCGTGGCCGTCTGCATTATTTTCTGCCGGACCTCGCGGATCTTGAGCTGCAGACACACCTTGGTGGGGAAGGTGTCTGAGTAGCGGGCCTGGAAGGCTGCTGTGGCCTGAGCTGGGGTGGGAAGGGTCAACAACAACTTAATGACCATGTGACTGACCTGTTTGAAAGCTGGAACGGACAGGTTTAAAAACGCAGAAGCGAATGGAAACCCAACAAACCATCACTGACAGATCGATGGAAGGTCACAGGTTGCAGATCACAGGTTGTGTGAAAACACAGTGAACCGTAAGCGGCAAAGGGAGCGGGGGCATGTGGGGCAGGCGGTGTTACCTGAGGGGAAGAAGCCGTGCTCGTGGAACAGCTGCATGACCAGAGCGCGCCGCTGGTCCAGGGTTCTCCTCAGGGAAGAGAAGGGGACCCGGTCTAACTCCCCCAGGACATCCTCGGTTTCTGCTCCTGGATGGAGGAGGAGGAGGAGGAGGTGGTGGAGGAGGAGGAGGAGGAGAAGAAGAACGGAGGACGGAGAGAGGGGTCACATGAGAGGAAAAGAAAACGGGAGGAGTAACATGGAGGACAGAAAAAGGTTCAGGTCAACTGAACACTCTTTCTTGGAGGTCGGGCGCTGTTGCGGCAGGTCACGGCGTTTCCTACACACCGGCTCTGTCGAAGGTGAAGATCTCCCCCTCACACTTGGTGGTGGCGCTTTTGGGAGTGCTGGGCTCGGAGCTGCAGCTGGACAGACGGCGTGTTTTCCTCCTGGGGGAGCCGGGGTCCTCTGCCGACGAGTCCAGGTCTGGGAGAAGGGAAAGGGTTGTCATGACGGATCTCCACCTATCTCTCCCTCTCTTCCTCCATTCATCGCTTCCCATCCTCCCCTCTCACCGGTGGAGTTCTTCCTCTTGCGGCGGTAGCTGCCCAGGATGACGCGGGGCGAGGTGGCCAGGCTCTGCAGTGTGGGGGAGGGCAGCACCTCCTCGGGCTTGAACTCGGGCAGCTCGGCGAAGCGCTCCTCAAAGTAGGACCCCGAGAGCACCCTGGGCTCGAGGGGAAGGAGAGAGACGGTCGGAACAAAGCACCACACACCAGGACAACCTGTTCAGTTTGTGGATGCAGTTGGACAATGACGTTTTCTACTCTCAGCTAGATAGCTGCCTCTTTCATTAGTCATCGATGGTATCACGAACACAGCTCGTCGTGAATCGTGGTCATAATGAACGCTTCCTGTTTCTCTCAAACTCCCTCATCCTGTCACTCATCCTGTCACTCACTTGTCAACTGAGTCAGGGGTCCTCTTGAGTGGCGGTGGGCGGAACTTGATCCTCTTGGCAGAGGGGGCGGGGTCTCGGTCACAGGGAGGTGGCGGCAGAGGAGTGTCCAATCCTGAGGGAGGGGGCGGAGGGGAGCGAGGGAGGGAGTCCCTGGGTCCAGTCTGAACAAAGAGAGAGAGATAGAAAGTGTGAGAAGAGAGATCAACAAAGTGAGAGAGCGATGCACGTCTGCGTGCGGTGCGTGCGGGTGTCGTACCTCCTTGCTGTTGCCTCCTCTGCCGTCCCCGTCCGGTGTGCTGCGCTCGTCCCTCTCCCTGGGCCTCTCGGCCTCCCAGCTGCCCCCTTCACTCTCCTTCTTCACCTCCCTCTCCCAGCCGCCCTCTCTCTCCCGGTTGACCCTGGTCTGCGGCTTCTCGCGGGGGGAGTCGTAGTCCTCGCTGGTGTTCTCCTCTTTGATGCGTCGAGGGGCTCCTCTCTCCTCCTTTACACCTGCTGGTGGAGCACACACACACACACACAAAGAGACTGATTAACAACCCAGAGTGGATACAGTTTGAACTAACACAATCACTAACACCCTGTTCTATACCAGGAGAGCTGCTGCCAGCACAGGACAAGTGACAGTACTGACTGATGGAGCAGCTGTGGGACAAGGACCAGGACATGGACACAGACGGCCAGTCAGACGCCAAGGTGTGACGTACCTGTCGCCTCCACGTCAGTGTGACAGTCGGCCAGGTTCTCCTTCTTTATCTCCCTCTCCTTCCCTCTCTGCCTCTCTCCCGTGTCCTCCTGCCCGGGCTCTGCTTCCCCCAGCAGTGTGTGTGGCATCAGCCCTTGCAGACACACGCTAGTGGGCTGTGCCAGCGCCCCCGGGACACCAGCCAGAGCGGCAGCTGTGGCGACCACTGGCGCCGTCGCCACAGAGACTACTCCAGTCGCCAGAGTGACGTTCGGGGAGGGGTAAATGGCAGTGAGAAACTGGTGATGGGCTCCTGGAGCCATGGAGCCGGAAGGTTGTGATGGACAGCTGCCGTTAGCTGACCGGGGAGGGGCTGGAGCTAGCATGGGAGGCTGGCCTGCTACGATTGGCTGAACCAGTGTATGGCCTGCTGGGGCTATGGCAGTGAAGCCCAGCGTTGCCAGGGGAGATGGCAGGTAGGCGGGGTCTGGAGGGGGTGGGGCTTGGACGGTTGCCGTGGAGACCACCCCAGGGGGGGACTGAACATAGGTGATCCTACAGGAGGAGGAGGAGGGGGAAAGGGTCAGCTGATACATACAATGGGTACATACAGTCCTGCCAGTCAATAGAGGACCATGCACATGTCCTGACATCCAAAACACCAAACATGGAAGTGGAGATACAGATTCTCTCATGTTCAACCAGTCGTACGTATGCTTCAAGCAGTCCACTGTCTGAGGTCACAGTGAGCATGTCAGTAGGGGAGGGGGGGCCCTCCTCGTACCTCGTCGCAGGCGAGCTCAGCAGCACCGTCTGAGGTGGGGCGGAGCCCGGCGCCATCAACGCTGTTGCCATGGAAACAGGGAAGGGGTTCCCAGTGTGCACTGCTCCAGTGGGATGGACGTTGGTCTGGACCACTGGCATGGGAGCTATCTGGATTATCTGCTGAACGTGGACAAACACAGATATATTTACTAAAGATTAGCCAAGGAAAATTTCATTGTTAAATCCCATGGGATATCATAAACAGAACCTCCTATGGTTCTATGTTGTTTGTATGTGACTGATAGTTGTCGAAACCTTGTTTCCTGTCTGGATGCCATTCTGCACAGGAAGGGGCGGGGCCACCAGGGAAATAGGTTGAGGAGGAGTGGAACCTGTTCTCACTGTTGCCATGGGAACCATCATCTTGCTCTGCAAGACTGGAGACTGTGCTTGGACTGGGAAAGGGTGAAAGAGAGAGCGAGCGAGAGAGCGAGAGAGAGAGAGAGAGAGAGAGAGAGAGAGAGAGAGAGAGAGAGAGAGAGAGAGAGAGAGAGAGAAAGGGAAGGAAGGAGGGATGGATGGATGGATGGAGAGAGGGTAAGGGAGAAAGAGATGTTGAGACGTTTAAAGCTTTCATTGACCAGTGACACTACGATATTCTTGTGCATGTAATACATACAACTGTTTCATAGTAATGTCTATTACACAGTGCACACAGTATATATTCATATCTGCCTATGTATACATACACATCAGCTATCAACCTGACAGATAAGAACAAAGAGACTGGCGATGAGAACAGAGATGAGCGTCCCTATCATCCACCATGTTTAAAAACACTCTACGCGCTCCATCATTAACATCAGCCCCGTCAGCTGGACCCTACTTTCTATCTCACCTCTTGCTGCGGGGCTGACCCCTCCCACTGCTGCCACTGCCCCCGAGTGCACTCCATTGGCCAGGGACACATGGGTGGGCGGGGAGAAGGGCAGGGCGAGGATGCTGGTTGGCTGCTGGGGTAGCTGGGGGGAGGGGCTCTTGGGGTTGCTGCTGGCGGAGAGGGTGGGCAAGATGTACTGGAGCTGTGTGACTGGCTGTTTGGCGCCGGGGGGCGTGAGCGAGGAGGCGGGGAGGAACTGTGGCTGTAGCAGGGGGAGGGGCAAGGTGGAGTGGGAGAGGCTAGGAGCAGTGCAGGAGAGCGGGTGGGGAGGTGTTATCAGCTGAATGGCTGGCTGGGCAGGGAAAGGTCCTCCCAGAACAAGGCTGGTGACCAATCCCCCAGGCCCAACCCTGCCTACACTGACCGAATTGGGGGAGGTTGAGGACAGGTACCCACCCCCTGCTGTGATTGTCCCGCCTCCTGCTCCCGCTCCTCCAATAAGAAGGGTGGCTTTCTCTTGGGGGAGTGCGCTGAGAGCCACGGGTCCTTCCATTGGCTTGCTGACGATTGGGATGGACGTGCTGGTGATGGGTCGTACCACATTGGTCACAATGGTGGGGGCCACGCAGACAGCACCCAGCACCTGGTTGAAACCATGTCCCAGAGTAGGGGTGGGCAGCGTGTTCAGGACTGACCCAGAGGAGGAGTCAGCCGGAATCTGCCCCCCTCCTACTTTTCCTCCTCCTCCTCCTCCCGCCGCCTCGACTCCTCTTTTAGATCCTCCGCTCCCTTCCTCCCCTCCCTCCATCCCTCTCTTCCTCCTCCTCTCAGAACTGTCTGTGCTGCCCCCCGCAGCGCTCTCCTGGGTGGAGGCGGAGAAGGGGAGGGAGGAGTGCACCCCCGTCTGGCTGCCACCCTGGAGGGGATGGGGGATCAAAGACAAGATTTAACTGAATGTCCTTGTGTGCCCTTTACCAGGCAGACACACACACACACACACACACACAGGAAATATGGGGATATCTCTTCTGTCACAGAGAGAGAGAACTGAAATTGGAAAAAAAGGAAGTGAAGTGAAGCAGAACCCAGCGCTGTACCTGTCCATCAGGCTCATCCTCCTCACTGTCAGTGACTCTCTCCTTGCACTTCAGGTCTATGGAATCCTCTGGAGGGGAGGGTGGACACAGACAGAACAGCCAGGTCAGGGGTGGGACATTAGAGCAGGGGGAGGGGGGATCATATGACAACAGCCAGGTCCTATGGTCATGGCCCCAATGGCAGTGTGACACCTTGGGACCACAAATGACCTATTCGACACAGGAAGTGACCTTACCCATGACATCATCATCCCCTTCTTCTTCACAGATGACCATGCGCTCCTCGTCGCTGGTTACATCCTCGCTAGTCCTGCGCTGCAACAGAGAGAGGGGAGGGAGACGGCTATGGAATGACCCTGCCCCTTCCTGACACAACTGAGAGGAGGGAGATGGTGTGTGTGTGTGTGTGTGAGAGAGAGAGATTGAGAGAGAAAGGCGGGTGAAGAAAGGGAAGATCACTTAATATTCTAAAACCCTTGAAACATCCTCCAGCAAAAACAGGAATAATGGACAGGATTGGACAGGAATAATGTAAATCCTCCGCATAAACTAAAGGGAGACGACAGAAGCGTCTGAGTCTACCTTCTCCAGGCCTGTCTCTGGCTCCTGTCTCTCCAGGTTGTGAACCGCGCTCTGGGAGAACGCTCGGGGGCGTGGCAGCTGGGCTCCGTAGAGGCCACCCACTCGCCGCTCAGCCCCACCGCCGGCCCAGCCTGAGGCCACGGCCTTTCCCTCCGACGCCTGGGACACCGGAGGGGGCTCTGGGGAGGAGGAGGAGAGGAGGAGGAGAAGAGGAGGAGAGGAGGAGGAGAGGAGGAGAAAGAGGGTACATGGAAGAGGTGAAAGATGAATCCTGCGACAGCCTTTCCAAACGTGGTGTGTGCACAGAGAACTTGTGATACCACCCAAACACACACCTGTGCTTTCAGACATGCTCCTCTCGCGGGCCTCCTTGGCGCCCGGAGTGCCCCGCCCCTCAGACAGAGATTTCCTCCTGTCCTTGTTACACCACTTCCAGTCTGGGTGAGCCCTGAAATGGGCCTCCTTCACCTGAGAGAGTGACAAAGATAAATACAGATAAATACAGAGAAAGAGAGATAAATACAGAGAAAGAGAGAGAGAGAGAGAGAGAGAGAGAGAGAGTGCAACAGAGAGACAGATTGCAACAGAGAGTGATAAGAGAGAGAGGGCGGAGACAGAGAGGGTACAAATTCAAGCACACATCTACTGGACATCCCATGTGCATTGGACGAGAGGGGCGCGTCCTACCTGGAAGGCCAGGTCGTGGTACTTCTGCTTCTCGTTGGGCCCCAGGGCATACCACCACTCCCCCAGGATCTTGCTGACCGTGCGGTTGTCCTGGTTGGGGTGCCGCTGGTGGACCAGAGCGCGGTGGCGCTTGCTGAAGATCATGAACGCGTTCATTGGCCGCCGAATGTGGTCCTTTTCCCTCTAAGGGATGGAGAGAGAGAAAGAGAGACAGAGAGAGAGAGACAGAAAAAAGGCAGGCCTGCATTAGAACAAAGGACACACGGAAAAGACAGAGGGATGGAAAGTCGGATGTGGGATGGAGTTATGTCTCTCTCGGGGAGGACTGACCTTCCTGTCTCCGTCTTTGGGAAGCGCACTCAAGGACTGTGTTCGGCGCTTCATAGGACCAGCAGAGGATGGAGGTTCTGACACACTTGGGAAGAACCTGCAGGGTCAGTTTTCCTTTCATAAATCATGTCCCAGTTGGGTCAGATTGTTTAATAAATGATTGAAATGCAAGATTAGAAAGAAAACATCAGTGACTTTACAGATTTTCGGCAGCATCTATGTTCACTTGAGTGAAGCCCCATCATGTACCTGTATTCAATGCTGTCTATTATGAAAATTCACAATGTGTTCTGCAAAGACTTACTGTGTTCATTGACTGGCAAGAAGACAAGAATTCTTTGATTCAAAATCATACATGTTGTACTTTCTACTGCAATTTTGTACTTTCTACTGCATTGTGGGTACGTTGTCCTTGGGTGTCTAGAAAGTAGACAGACAGATAATTGCTGTCATCATCTTTACTCACGGGTCATCTGCGTCACTCTCTGTCTCGCTGTCAGCTATGCCCCTCTCTGCTGGTTGGCTGTCGCTTGCGGGAGGCGGGCATGAGGGAGATCCCCGCTCTGTGTCTGGTGGAGCCGCCTGCCCATCACCCACCAGGGCCAAGGCACAACGAGGCTCTGGGAAAATAAAACCCAGACCTCTCAGCTGGTTTCCAGTACAAAGTAAATGCCACATAGTCAACTAGGAATACAATAGGTAACACTGTTAACTAGCAATACTGTTCAACTTGAGAGGAAAAATGTAGTGAACACCTTTGCTTTGATTGACAAGCTCTTGGCTATCAGCAGGGTGGGCAGAAGCAGCCGATTGGCTGGGCTCCAGGAAAGGAACCAATGAATGCCAGGGGAACACAGGGACTGACCGGGGCTCCACATTGGTCCAAACTGTGGGAGGAGTACAAAAGGAGGGAGAAAGGGGGAAGACTCCTGTCAATGTGGAATAGATAAAGTACATTGATTTGTTTCGGGTCCAGTTACAAAAGAATATCAACTTCTCCATCGGCTGAGCTGTTGGAGGAGAAGTGCTGTCAGGCTGGTTCTTAGGCAATACATATGATACAATCAGAAAAGTGTAGTAGGAAGCCTGTTTCCTTGGTGGAGGACACAAACGAGTGTGTGTGTGTTTACAGGCTGTTCTGACAGGCTGGTTCTTTGAAGTGTGTGTTTGAAGTCAGTGTGAAGTCCCCAGGCCGAGCCCCCCCCCCCTCCCTGGCCATCATGTGATCATGCGGGAGTCTGTTATACCATATACACCAGACTAGACCGCACGTCTAGACAGACACGAGACCATGAGCCCACAACCTCTCTGTATCTCTACTGTCTCCATCCCTTTCCTTCCAGCCCTTCCCCTCTGCCCTCTCCACAGCATCACGCCCTATGGAGCATCGAGGAGCAAACTGGAGGGATTCCGTCCTCTGCCACCTGCAGGCGTTAACTTGTATGAATATGCATGAGCTATTTTCACCCTTCAAAGGAGTTTGCCTAAAGTGAGAGGTGAAGGAGACAATTGTGAATTATGATATCAGCGTTAGATTTGGCAGAAATCCACGCTTTACTGCACTCCCAGCCAGACGGAGTATCTATGACAACACTGCAAAACCAGGACTCCTTTTCAGTTGATTAGGATGAAAAACAAACACGTGACATGGTGTTTGTGTGTGCGTTCGTCTACTTATTGTTGTCCTCCTCCAGTCTTATATGTCTAGACATGTCTATATATACTCCCTTTAAAGTTTCACTGAAACTCTAGCGAGCACAATGACCAAGAACTTGCACTCTATAACCCTACCCAACAGACACACACACACACACACACACACACACACAGCCAAAACACACCTTCAGCTCCTCTAAATGAAATAAAATCAAAATCTTTAGGTCCTGTTTTTTCAGCAGCCCACACATGGGCAGCTTCCTGCTCAGAAAGAGCTAATTATACCGTCCACGAAGCAGCAACATTAACGCTTCACTAAAGAGCATGCCTGTCAGAGAGTTACATCAGCAGTCTTCTCTCCATCCGCCAAACATTAAACCAGTCTATCAGCCATCTATGTATTCATTATCAATGACTATACAAATGAATAAATCCATGCATTAATCTAACCATCCATGTATCCCCTCTCACCTGTGCCCGGGCGTCCCATGATGATGTCCTTGCGAGGGGCAGGATGAGGTGACTCAGCCGGCAGGATGAGGGGCAGCAGAGCCGTGGGGGAGGGGTGGCATGCCACCGGCTGGGGGAGCACCCCCCCAATGCCATCTTGGTGCCCCCCTGACTTCCTGTCTCTCTCCCTGCCCCCGGTGCCGGAGCCTGAGAGGGCGGAGCCTGCCATGGAGCCGCTGGAGGCGGGGCTGGAGTGGGAGGTCGCAGGCGTGAGCGACTGGGAGGAGGTGACGAGGACCAGCGTGGAGGTGGGGTTCCGGAGGAGCACGGCGCCGTTGGTGGCGGCGCCGTTGATGGGGACGGGCGCCTGAAGGCCAGAGGACAGGTGAGGGGGCTGGCTCAGCTCGCGGCTCCGTCGCTCCCTCCTCGCCAGGGGGCCGTCGGAGAACTTAGCCAGGGGGACGTCCGGGTTCCTGACGATGACGGGGGAGTCCCGGAGGGGCACGAGGCGACGGGGGCTGGGCTCCTGGGGGAGGGGCGAGGGCGGAGTGGGGGACACCAGCATGGGAGGGGGGGTGGAGGCGGCGGAGGAGGGGGGGCGGCTGGTGGCACTGCGGGGACGGGGGAAGGAGAGGGAGGAAGGGGTGGTGGGCTGGCTCTGGGGGGAGAGGACGCGGAAGGCGTCGCTGCCCACCAGCACCCCCAGCTGGTCTGGCTTGGCGTAGTCCTGGGACACAGGCAGGGGCGGAGGGGGAGCATCCAGCTTGCGCTTGCTGGGGCTCATGGGCACCGTGAAGGTAAGGTTGGTCTGGAAGGTGGGCACGATGCCCGACAGGTGGCGCTCGCGGTCCGAGCCGGGGGTGCCCATCTTGGTGCCGCTGAGGTGGCGGTGGCGCCTCGGGGTGAGGGAGGGCGGAGTAGCGATGGGGCTGAAGGTGGCAGGGCGGAAGCCAAAGAGAGGGGAAGGGGAGGGCGAGGGGTTGGGGGAGAAGGGCGACTGGTTGGATATGGGGGAGAAGGGGGTCCCGGAGCGAGAGCTCCCCAGGGACACCAACATGGTCGCCGCTTCGCACTCGTCAAAGTCGAAGCGAGACAGGTCCTGGGGTAGGAGCGAGGGGAGGACGAGGCGGGGCCTGGAGTCTCCGCCCCTGCTGCTGGCCTCACTACTGTCCCTCGACGTCTCGTCCCAGTCAAACTCGGAGCTAGTCCTGCCTCCTCCGAGCCGCAGGTCTGAGGGGGTGAGGGTGCCGGTGCTGCTGGCGCCGCCGCGGTCGCGGACCCCCCCTCCGCTGGCCTCCATCTCCTTGGTCCTCATGGACAGGTGTCTGGAGCAGTAGCCCCGGCGCTGGGACTCCTTGGAGCAGCCCTCGCGGGAGCACAGGCGCCTCCACTGTTTGCCGTTGAACTTCTTGCGGATGCCAGTGGGCGTGCACACGACGTCGCCCTTCTTGTACTTCTGCTGGGCGGCCGTCAGAGGGGTCCGGGAGCGGGAGGACGACCCCGACCCCGCCCCCCCGCCGGAGGCCGAGGGAGTCTTCTCCTGGGAGGGTCTGGAGGAGGAGGATGAGGAGATAGGGGGGAGAGGGGGGAGCTGGGGGGTAGAGATGACCCCCATTCCCACCGCGGCAGAATCCAGGCCTAGAAGCACTGGGGAGGGAGGGGGGTGCGGGTTGAGGGCCAGGTGGGGGCCCAGGGGAGTCCCGATGCCCCGCACCACAGAGAGGTGGGGGCTGAGGTAGCCTGGGGGGGGCTTGGAGAGGATGGGTCGGTGCTGGGACACCCCCATGACCTTGGCGCTTGGTATGGTCGCCCCAATTGGCACCATGCTGAAGTGGGACACCTCCATGTCTTCTTCGGGGGTGAGAGGAAGGAAGGGGTTGTGTTTGGGCCTCTCTCGCTCCCTCTCTCTCTCCTGTTTCCTCTGGATGTCCCTCTCTCTCTCCAGGTCCCTGTCCCAGTCTCTGGCGGGCCCCAGGCTGAGCACAGAGGCGGGGGTCACAGGGGAGCTGACGGTGGAGGAGGAGGAGGATGGTGGAGCTGTGGCAGGGTAGGATAGCCCACCACGCCCCAACACAGACCCCATGCCCGGCGCCATCCCTCGACTCAGACGACACAGCTCCTGCTCCACGTCCATCTCCTCCCTGTCCTCCCTCTCCATCCCCCTCTCTCCGTCGCCATCCGGCCCTGCTTCCCCGCCCCCGGGCAGGTCCAGGTCCCAGGGGGGCACCAGCAGACGCAGGCTCTGTCGGGAGACCCACACGGCCTGCGTGGTGCCCGCGGCGGCCCTGCTGACCCCGTCCTCACCGCCGGAGGGCGCTCTCCTGTCCTCGCACAGCAGCACGCGGTAGGGGTATGCGACGGCGGGGTGGCTGTCCACCTGGGTGATCACGCCCTCCCGGTACCACTGCCTCTGCGGCTCGCCGACGTCCTCGCCGGCCCCGCTTCCGAACGGAACGCACACGCCAGTGCCGATGGCTACTGGCTGGGAGCCTGGGGGCGGGGCATCCAGGACGATGTCGACAGGCTCCTCTCGCGGGCCCTCGCAGAACGGGTAGCGGCACAGGCCCTTCTCGCCGTTCAGTTGAACCTCCAGGCTGCCGTGCTCGCCGCTCACCCTCCGCACAACGCCCGCTCGGAACACAAAGTCCATGGCGGCCTCGCCCTCCCCCCTCCGCCGCTCCACCTCCTCGCCCGTCAACCCTGCCCTCGCACACGCCTGCCGAGCCAAGACGCGTTGGTTCTTCAGCCCCTTGGCCAGGGTCTCGGCCAGGGCCTCCGGCAGGCTGCGGGGGGCATGCATGAGTGTGTGAGCCCCGGGGGCGGCCCCTGGGGGGGGGTGTTGGGGGCGTGTGTCAGCCGGGTGGGGCCGCGGGTCACTGACCTCCAGGTCGGCAGAGTGCTCGCTGGCCGTGTCCGTGGAGGAGCATCGCACCACGGGGCTGGGGGGGGGCGCCTCTCGCTCCCTGTCTGCCCCTCTCCCCCTCTCCAGGGCTGCGGGGTCAGGTGCAATGCCCTGAGGGACTCTGCTGAGGATGGAGTGTTCCTCTCCTGCCCCCCTGCTGTCTCTGCCCTGTACCCCACTCTCTCCTGTCATCGAACCTGAGCCTGAGGAGGAGGATGAAGATGAGGAGGATGAAGACTGTCGGCCCACCATACTGCTGTGGACTCCAGCCACGGTGCTGCTGGTGCTGTTCTGCTGCAGGGGTGGCGTGCTGGGGTTACCGACTGCGATGGCACAGTGCTCCGAGGTATACTTCTTCTTGGGAACGCGGGCCTTGAAGGTGGCGGTCTTGCGGCTGGAGGCAGGGTTAGGACTGTTGTTGGCGCTGGCCGTGCTGCTACCGCCACTGCTGCTGTCGTTGTGTGTTCCCAGGGTCCTAGGATGCTCCTCGGACACATTCCCACTATCCTCTCGGGGGGCGTGGCCCATGGTCTGTGACAAAATTGGCTCCTCCTGAGAGGAATCTGGGGAGGGGTGGCCCCTGGGGGAGGGTGCATGGTCTCTCTTCTCCCCCCCGTCCAGGCTGTCGCCCCCTACCCCTCTCCTCTTCCCCCCCTTGGCCCTGGTGGAGGGCGGGGAGCTCCTGCCTAGCTTCTTGATGGGCTTCATGTTGTCATCTGATTGGTCAGCCCGGTGGTTTGTTGTTTACCGGGACACTGACGGTGTCTCTCTTTCTTTACTTTTATTCTCTCCTTGCCCCTCTCTTCTCTCTCATCCCGTACTTTATTCTCATTCAGTTACCTTCGCTCTCTCCTTTCCCATACACACCCTGATAGAAGATGACAATGACAAGGATTAACTTCTTCAAAACAACATCCATCCCAAAGTTAACATCAACCCCAAAATCTGAATATTTGTTCAAAATGAAAGATTTGCTCAGTAATTTGTTTGCTTACAAATTTCACAATTTCAGAGTTGAAAGCAATGGACTTTATCCCTTACAAAATCATTACACCTCAGTAGTAGCTAAACATTTCACAGTATGACAGTCCAGTCCATTTAATATGATACATAAAAATAACACGTTCCCAATATAGCAGTGCGAAAACCTCAGCTGGACAGTAGAACATGGTAACACTGGAAAACATCATGTCTAGAATAGCAGTGTACACACTTCGGGACACTTGCCCAGACTAGTCTAAGCACTTATTCACACACACGCGCGCGCGCGCTAGGAGGAGGAGGTGGGGGAATTCCTAGTTCATTGGCATTTCTAGAGCACTCTCTCTCTCGCCTTTCTCACTCTCCTTCGATCTCTCTTCTCCTCCCACTACCACACCCCCACCCGTAGTGACCTTTATCTGTTTTATAGCTCAGCCAATCCGCCCCTACAATCAGCACGGCTATTTCCTGTTATGCGCTATTAGCTAACTTCCTGCTTCTCCGTGTCTCGTTTCTCATCCTCTCTCTTTCTCTCCCGTCTGTGATTTCCCTGTGTCGCTAGGAAGCCACTGCTAGCCATGTCGCTAGGATGCCACTGCTAGCCTTCCTCATAAAAGAGGAAGATGTTGTTGACTTAGGCAAATAAAAAGCCAGCCAAAGCAAACCAGTTTGTTTTCTTATTAGTAGGTAGTAGTAAGGGTAGGTCTAGTTTACTGAGTGGATAAGATGGCTCATTTACTCCAATACTGAGTTTCCATCCTGCTTGGAGTTTCAGTAAGATGCCACAACACCACATCATGATTCATGACACTACAACATGACTTGTCAGCAAATAAGGTATCCGCGTTCTCAAAATCAAACAAAGCGCACACATGACTACAAAGGTTCAAGAAAGAACTTGAAATAGCACAAAGTAATGTGCTCTGGATCAAAGAAACGGGATACATTCTTCACTGAACTGAATATCTTATCAAAATGTGTGAGTCTGCCTGTTCATGCAAGTCAGTGTTTACTGAAAGTGGCAGCCTTCAAATGCTGGTCACATCACTATTGAATGTATGGCATTCTTTTTCATATCTGTCTGACTAGGCACCTCCGTAACTACTCTTCACCACACCCACACATATTCACAACCTTGCTTGATAAGGAAGGCTATACGCCTAGTCGGTATCAGTATGCAGCCTATTCCTGTAGGCCTACATGTAAATGTTATTTAGGAGGTATGATGAGATTGTATTCACAGAACAGTCATCATAAAGAAATGAACTGACACACTTTCTCAAGCTAAAAGGATCCACATTGTTGTCTTATAAGTGCACTCAGTCATTGAGAAAGATTGCGATAGCGTTGAATACAATGCAGCTGTTCTTACATAAACTGAATGAGATATAGTTCAGAAAAATAATCAAAGGGTAAGGAGTCTTTTTAGCCCCGTTGTGTATTCTAGAGCGGGTCTGAGTGAGTGTGTTATAACATGGTCACTAAAGTACATTTCTGGCCTGTGTCTACACGCTGATCCCGATGTGTACATCATGCTAACGAGTAGTAGTATTGAATGATGTTGTAGGCCTATGCTAACAACTACTTTATAGTTCGTACAGCACAAAGTGCATCGTTGACAACGTGAACCGGCTTTTGAACAAACGCAAACAACCTATCCCATGAAATATCACAAGCTTACAATACCTTTAAACAGGGCCTAACAACAGTTATATAGTAGGCTACAACAACGATGTCAAGAAAGCCGACTGAGTTGAGCTGCATAGTACCGTATGTGTCAACCTCCCGTATTGGTCGTAGTGTTTTGGAGATTACAATCTGCTTACTACAGAACAGGGCCCTCCGGTCCGTGACGCAGGCCTAACTACTCCAAGGCCGCTTGTAAAATATTTAGTCAATAAACATTATCGGAGAAATCGTGCCTTTCTAGACAAGTTTACGGTACGATAGGCCTGTATAAACACATTGTGTGCTGACACGTAGTTCATTTTTACTAAAAGTACGATCATTAATAGGCAACATCTAAGGCAACTTGAACAATCCGGCTGTAGACTGAGAACAAAGTAAATAGTTGGAAAATCTAAAGTGACAGTCCTCTTAACGTGAAGCTCGAGACTAGGCGCAACTTTATAACAATTCTCCTGGCGCGTGTAAATTTGTTACATTTTACATTAAGTTACAAAAGTAAGAATTGTAACATCAAAACAAGGCCCGCAAGGCATGGGAATGATAGATTCGGCAACCTACATTTGAATCACGAGAAGAATCGAATAGAAAATGACAACTAGACGTAGGAGTAAGGTGTGAAAAGCCGTTGGCCTAAAGCTTCCTAACGCAACGAGCGAAAACAGTTCTAGGAAGTCTAATGGTTATGGCGATGAATAATTTCAAGGGAAAAAGTTTGTATGCTTACTAGTCCACATAACCACTCGTACCGCTCCCTTTTCAATGAACCACCGTGTCCAATCGTTCCTTTAATTATCTTTGCAGAATACTATTAACTAGTGAATAGCATTATAATAACGATTATTTATAGCTGACCTGTGAAGCAAACGTCTAACAACGTAGCATGCTCAACAAAGCAGAAACGTCTACTGCAGTAGGCTACTGCAGAAGAAATGTTTATAGGATGCAGGCTACTCACCCAAACAGTTATTTTATATGTAGGTCAGACGTCAATTCAGTCAGTAGGAAATAGTACAGAATAGGTTGTAGTCCGCGGTTGACGATTAACGTGCTGTCATTTTCCTCGGCAAAGCAACTTAAAAGGAGGAAAACTACTGCTTTTTCATTCTACACTACAGTCTCAAAATGGTGAATGAAGCACAGAGCCTTGACAACTAGTCCGAGTAGCCAATCAGAGAACACGAATGGGTACAGTAGCCAATAATATCCCTGAGACAAACTCCACGGGTGGAGCTACACGACTAAGTAAATTTGATGGACACCGCATGCAGTCAAATCATACTGTGGGAAAACATGGAACAGCTGTTTAGGAGCTGCTCTGCGGTACCCAATAGGAGTGTCTGCAACAAGAGGTAGGCGGGGAAATGAAAGAAAAATGTATCTGCTTGTTTCCCCATCTACAAACTCGCAGAGATAGTGACAGACAGGTAAACAGATTCTTTCAGACGGGTGATTTGGGAGATGCCGTGTTGTCAACTATTGGGTTAGCGGTTGTTATAACGTAGGGATACCTTTGGCGAGAACAACTGTAAACCTGTAGCTTACATCAGAGCTAGCACAAAGACAATTCGTAAATCAGCAGGTGAAAAGGGGAGGGGATGAAAAAAAATCTGACTTAATATGACAGTTGAGTTTGGTATTGGCAGGTCTAAAACGCGACGAGGTTTCTTATTCTCGTGTGAAATGTATCTCTACTTATGTTAACTGTCTTCATATTATTCTTTATGTACATGAAATCAGGCAATCCACAGAGGTCCTTGAGTTGTGCTTGACGTCAGCTCAGGAGAAAGCCCGCCTCCCCGTTCCAACCTGAGCAGACTTTTACGCTAACGTCACCAAATCATCTCGTGATTGGCCAAGTGATAGAGGGTCTCTAGGCCAATGACCAAGTAGTGCGATGAGGTCATCGTGCTTGTTGCCATCAGCTGAGCCAAACAGGAAGGGTCGAGCGTCTTAACCTCGGATTACTGTTCCTGAGGGACTGACCCACTTATACATTCTTCTACTGTTTGTAACTCAGATAGGTAGTCAATTTCATACAGCTCTATGGGAGTGTGCAGATGTTGTTGCAGTGCGACATACATTCATATGCACAGGCTCACAGATGTGCTCAGTCTGTACACAGATGGCGAGAGTTATCTGGGTTCCGCTGCTGCAGCACTGCAGGCTTCTCACGCAGCCAGCCACCACACCGTTTGAACATGCTACGGCGTTACGCAACATGCACGTGTAATTCCACACACTCACACTAACGGGTGTCCTGGTGTACACAAACATTCTCCCAGAAGGAGAGGCACCCACCCACTTGGTGTAGCTTTTCAGGCTCGGCGCTCCTCACACACACACATGGAAACTGGATGTACTCACTAACACAGACATCTACATTTTTATTTTGTGGCACACGCCCACCCGCCAGCTCCCGCCCTGATAGTAGCGTACTGCAGTCTCTGAGAGACCTCCTCATGCATGCACCGTGTCGAGCACATCAAACAAATACAGGACAACTGATGAGGAGCGTTGCAGTGTTGAGGAGAGATTTCATCATCTGTACTCACACACACACACACACACAGACAGACAGTTAGAGAGCTGAAGCACTATGAGACTGAGCGCACAGTCCAGCGACTACACTTACACTGTAGGACAAAGACATTACATTTACATTTATGCATTTAGCAGATGCTTTTATCCAAAGCGACTTCCAAGAGAGAGCTTTACAAAAGAGCAAAGGTCACTGATCATAACAACGAGGTAGTCCCAAACACTGCAAGCAGCCAAAACATGAAGCATACATTGTGAAAAACTAAAGAAGTGCCAAAGGGAAGACCCATAAGAGCATGCAGTTATACAAGTTACAAATTAAAACAACATGAACCCCAAAAAGTGCAAGACTGTATCTGTAGAAGAACAATCAACAGTCAGCACAATCAGCGAGTACAATAGTTTAAGAGTAAACTTCATTATAACTAACCTACAAGAGCAACAAGTCTCTCAATAAGAGTCATTGTGATCCTGGAGGAAAGTAACATCAGGTCCAATCAAGCAAGCATTCCTAAGTGCCATTGAACTCCCGGAACAAGTGCGTCTTGAGCCTTTTCTTGGAAGTGGGGAGACAGTCAGTGTCCCTGATGGAGGTGGGGAGCTGGTTCCACCATTGGGGGGCCAGGCAGGAGAAGAGCTTGTGTTGGGATCGGGCGGTCTTGAGCGGTGGGACCACCAGGCGGTTGTCTGAAGAAGACCTTAGGTGACGGGTGGGGGTGTAAGGCTGCAGGAGAGACTTGATGTAGTCGGGTGCAGTCCCGTTCGCTGCTCAGAAGGTCAGTACCAGGGTCTTGAATCTGATACGGGCATTGATGGGCAGCCAGTGGAGAGAGATGAGGAGCGGGGTAACGTGGGAGCGTCTGGGTAGATTGTAGACCAGGCGGGCCACTGCGTTCTGAATCCTCTGAAGAGGGCGGGTTGCACATGTTGGGAGACCAGCGAGCAGCGAGTTGCAGTAGTCCAACTTGGAGAGGACCAGTGCTTGGACTAGCAGCTGGGTGGAGTGCTCAGACAGGTATCTCCTGATCTTTGGGTTGTTGTAGAGGGTGAATCTACACGACCGGGAGACTGCAGCAATGTGGGACATTACACAAACACATTCAGCTTGCTGCAACTTCCATCCCTCAGTGATCCCACAACCTTGGATGTTTGTGTCTATGTGTGAGGGAAAGATGAATATGAATGATTCGATGTGCATAAACGATATGTCTGTGTGTGTGTGAAATGTCTATCCACGTGGCATATCCTCAGAGTGAACATGTACAGACATGCAGGCTAGAAATCCAATGGTAACTGTGAGAAACAGCTCAGTGTCCTCTCTTCACATGACACACGGTAATGAATCCCAATTACTGGGATAGGGCTTGCACACATGTACACCAGGTCAATCTCTCTCCCCAAATACACACACACGCACATGCGCACACACGCACTGTTGCTTGGTCAGACTTAGCAACCGTTGCACACTGGAAGAACATTGCATGACTGTAGCCTACATGCACAGACTGGTATCTGTCAGAGATCCACATGTCACATTGACACACACTCACTCACACAAAGTGGCTTAAAGGCTTTTAACACCTCGAGAAAGGTCACAGAGATCGAATGGCTACACCTCAGTGGCAACCTTTTTGCTGTCAATGCCCGTATAGCAGAAAACAAGAAAACAAATCCCAACCCAAAACTTCAGTCTCTGCCTGAAAAAGTCCAGAGCCTGTCTCCGCAGCAGTATCACAAGTCCACCCAGTCTGGTCTGCAAAACCTCAACTAGCAACCACAATTGCAGTAGTTGCGTAGCAACAAGAGTGGCAGTTGATGCCAGTTCATTCACGTTTTAAGCATCGGTAGATGATCTGTAGGGGCTTCCTCTCAGTTCCAGAGTGTTCCCGTGCTCAGGCTGAGTGTGTGTGTGTGTTCTGAAAGGCCAGAGTGGGCAGGGTCTGGCTGTCAGACGGCTTGTTCTCACCCAGGTCTTTCTCAACAATGGGCCTCGATTAGCCACCTTTGTCATCTCACTCTCTTCGGGTCAGCCCCCGACTCTTCTCAAGAACCCTGCAACTCCATCAAGGCCTGCCTCCGCATTCCTCAATACCTCCCAGCAGGGACCCAGAATCACCTGTCAATCAACCATTGTGGTGCGAACCTCCTGGTGAGCTCGGTTGTTCAATTGGCTGAGAGCAGATAGGAGAGCATGGAACAGAGGGAGATCAGGTGATAGTGAGGCCAATGAGAGGTGACAGTGAGACAAAGTGATAGAAAACACAGATAGAGAACAATAAGAAGGCAGCCCACAGGCCGGTCTCTGGAAAGGCTCTTGAAAAAGGAGGGACTGTTGCAGCTGTGGAGGGGGGGTGGAGACAGGATAACTAGGCCATAAATAACAGTCATTCTTCCATTATAAGTTTCCTAATTAGCACAGATCATGAGTGGTTATTTGATGGATTGAAAGTCAACAAGCAGTGTAATTAGTTTTGAACAAATCTTGATAGATCAGTGATATGATCAAGGAACTGAGAGAGGATAGAACAGATTGTCAAGCGTCTTGAGACGTCAGTACCGCAAATGTCCAGCAGATGACAGCAGTCTCTAAAACCACATTAGACTTTCACAAGTACAAGCAGTTCATGCCGGAATGCGCTGAAAACTCAACGTCTCTCGTCTTCTGAGGAGTAGCACCCACATGATAAGTGTAAACAATGTGAGGACTGGACAGTGTAGAAACCTCCAGTTCGGTGGATTGTAAAAACAGGTTCAATCATAGGTAACCTTTGTAAAACAACCACTGAACCGAAGTTTATAGTACCACACCAGAGGTTTGGACGGACTTATAATGTCCACCGAATCCTAATTTCCACCTAAATTAATTATGAAGGACACAGAGACACACATCCATTTAACCTGTTTTAATGAACCCTGATTACAATTTAATTACAAATAATAGAAGAAATACAAGAGAAACAAAAAGTATGAATGTGTCCTTGTGATGTCATCTCAATCTCATTTCTCTAAACAGTGTTAAGTAACCGCTGGGATGACACGGGAAACGGGAGTGAGGTGGAAAACAATATTCAAATAATACACCGGTCCGACAAAATACAAGTCTTTTTCTTAATGAGTAAGTCCCCCGAAATGGAAAAAAAAGATATATACACAATATCAAAAACGGGAATATTTAAAATATGATGGTAATGTGATATAATAATAATAATAATATGACCCTTCCTTATTTCCACGTTTCCACAACTACACATACCAACCCGCGCCAATGAGGATAACTAGACAGCTAATGGTTAAGATGGACGATAAGGCTGGAGAAGAGCGCGTCAAACAATGACTTCAAGATGCACCAAATTCAATAAGGCAATGGAATAAGGGAGAGGCCTGAGGGAAGGGCTACAAACAATCAAATATGAAAAGTTATGTTAATGATAATCATAATATTCATTGTAACAACGGTAATAAATCTGAAAAATAAAAAGAATATTAGAACAATAGAAATATTGAGGGAGACTGTTAAAATACAAGCTGGCCGGACCATATCATAAGCACCAACCCTCCCAGCAGACTGTAGAACATAAGTGTGTTTGATCGGGCTGGTGGTTTACACACACAGACTAATTTCCTCCCCATCATGGGAAGTCCCTTTCCACGCAGGGTTTTTGTGATGTCACATCCTGCGTGGGCAACAGGTGGTTTCTACAGTGACACATTCCTACGCCAGCGAGATGGCTGGCGTGGGGGGACGTCAGGCATGATGTCACGTTCCATACTCTCCAGAACAAACAGGAGCCTCACTTGGTGGGCCAGGCCCATTACAGACAGACAGGCAAACACACACACACACACACACACACACACACGTACAGCAAGAAGATGCTGGGGTGCTGGAGTGTGGATGAAGATCTTGGTGTACGAAGGTCCAGGTCCACCACTGCAGGGCCAGGATGTGGGGTTCATGTTTCTCAAAGACCAGCACATTGGGGTCAAAAAGAACCCCCTAGCCTGCAAGTTTGGCCCCACATCTCAGGTCCACATGGTTCATGATTCAACTTGCTCCCATAAGGATTTGTTAACATGCTTTAACTTCCACCCCTTCCATCCATCCCTGCTCTGAACACAAATATTTGTTCTTACAATAAAATAGACTTTTTCTGATTCGTTGACCTAAAAACAGGGACCCCTTTCTGTGTCCACTTTCCCAAATGAAGGTAAGGAGAGTAGACCAGGCTGTCATAAGAACTTCATAAATCTATCATTAAAAATAGTTCTCCTCATTTCATATCAAACAATAGCTTTGTGAAATATAAGATTTGTATTGAATATATATTCAAATAAAATATATATATATTTATATGTAGCCTATGTGTTGATTCTGTTTCATATTTTTTTCTTGTTCTGTAAAAAGAAGGCAAGATGGCAGTGTATGAGGTCTGGGCCCACCAAAATTGTGTGTGTGTGTGTGTGTGTGTGTGTAGGGGGTTCATGTCACATGTCATAAACAAAGGCACAATCTCATTCCATCCTCTTTGTTCATTTCGGGCTCCAAAATTCTCCAAAACACAGAAGAAGAAATGGAAAATCCTTTCAAACACAGAAAGGCTTCTGAAGGCTTTGTTAGCTGGGCTGGAGGTCACCCTGGGTCATACATTTAACTCATGTCAGTGTTTCAGCTCAACTAGTCTCAGTTCCAACATCTTCTGTACCAGAGCTCAGCCTATTTCCACCCCAAAATGCCCATAGCATCCTCCGGAAATACTGTCCCATTCTTCAAGGCACTCTCTTGGGAGAAAAGAAAGATTGAGAGCAATGTGAGAAAAAAAAAATAGGGGCACAGAGAGCTGAAGATCAACCTTTAAAGTCTGTCCATCCATCAGATTGAGGACAGACCGCCAGCCCCCCCTGCCTCTCTCTATGCAACAGCCCTAGTGAAGGATTACAACATCACTAGTGAAGGATTACAACATCACTAGTGAAGGATTACAACATCACCAGTGAGAGGGGGGCTGTACTGCACAAGTGTGCACACTGTCTGTCTGTCTGTCTCACGAGGCAGCTCGGCTTGGGCTGGCCCGTGGAAGGGAAGGGTTCGGGAGTCGGGTACTGCGTTGTAGCTGTCGCTTCCTCTTGAGTCGGCAGGCAGAGTCAGAGAGAAGGAGGTGCTCCCCGGCGGGCTGAGGTGTGAACCCGGCCGCTCTCCCTCCCCCTCCTCCACGTGGGGGGGGGGGGTCCCGAACGGTGGACACATCCCACACACTTCTTCTGCAATCTCTTTTGCGTTTGTCAGTAATGTATTTGTTTGCGTGTGTGTGTGTGTGGCTGGGGTGGAGGGTAGAGGCAGAGATCCCGTATTGACTCGAGATTGGTACAGGGAGAAAGGCACCTTGTGAAGGTGTGGTGGTGTGATGGATTGGGAGGGTAAAGAGTGTTTGTGGGGTCTCAGGGTTAGATACGAGATGGGGTGTGTGTGTGTTGGGAGGGGGGGTTCTGAGCCTCTCCTGAAGAGTGGATGTCAGTCCATACTGTCCATACTACATACATCTGCACATCCTTAGTGTTGTATTCACAGCACAATGCTGCTTCCTGTGCTCAGTACTGACAAAGGCATGACTTGCGTGTGTTTCAACACAGTCTAAGGGCTGTGTATGTGTGTGTGTATGTGTGCATACAAAATGTGTGTTTGTCTCAAAAGGTGTGTGTGTCCGTGTCTTTGAGTGTGTGTGTGTGTTCCCCGGGCCTCAGCAGCCAGAGTTCTCCAGAGACAGCTGTGCTGTGGCTCTCTGCAGCTCGGAGCTGGCTCGCCGCTGGGCCGGCGGGAGCGGGGCTCCCAGACTCGGGGGAGGAGTCTCCCCTCTCCCGTGCTCCGCCCGGCCCGCCACCTCCTCTCTCTCCGCCCGTACCTTCTTGTCCTCCGCCTCCTCTCTCTCGCCGTCGGCCTCCATCTTCTGGTCCTCGCTCCAGCGGCGTTTGAAGCGCTGCTTGAGGGGGATGCAGAGCGCCCCGCTGGGGCTGGCGGGAGGCCCCTGGACCAGCTCACTCTTCAGGCCAACCAGGGGACCGGGACTGGGGATGGGGGCTCCCGCCAGGAGGGGGGCAGCAGGGGTCTTGAACACGTCGTCTAGTTCCTCCTCGGGGTTGCCGTTGGCGATGTGGGGGGCGGTCCCGTTGGCATGCGGCTGCAGGGGGGTGAAGACGTCCCCTTCGTCGTCATCCTCTTCCTCACTGATGTCGGTCACCTCCACCTCCTCCTCGGACTCATCTGATATGGGCTCCACCTTGAACACGCAACAGTCGGATCAGACACACAGCACCACCTTCTAGAAAGTTCTTCAGCGACAGTTACACTCCTCAGTAACATCCCTATCTAATAGTACTAGACAGGTCAAACTGGGTTATTCTCATGTTAAAACATGCACAAAGCTAAAATACTACCAAAAACTGAATAACTGACTGCGTCTACCTCCAGAAACATGGTCTTTTGTGATTGGCTAGGATTGCACCGGACTCACCTTGATCTTAGGAAGCCCAGCGGAGGAGGAGCCAGAGAGCATCCCACAACCGGGATAGGAGGAGCCTAAGCTGGAGGTGGAGCCACCGTCCGAGTGGGCGGAGCCGTCTCGCTGCTTGCGCCCAGGGGGCGGCGGCTGCAGCTTGAACTTGAAGGGAGACGGGTGCTGTAGCTCCTCCCCCCCCGCCGGCTGGTGCAGCGAATGGGAGTGGGCCGGGCCTTGGTGGGGGTGGTGGCCGAGGCTGAGGCTGGCCTTGCTGTCGGGGCCCACGGAGGGGCGGTGGGGCTGGGGGATGACGATGTTGGGGTAGTGCAGGAAGGCGCGGGGGCTGAGGTGGTAGTTGTACACACTCTGGGTGTGGGCCTGCAGGTAGCGCTTCATGTCCTCGGGGTTGAAGGAGAAGTGGGAGCCCAGCATGGGGGACAGGGAGGGGGAGGGGGAGTAGGGCAGGTGGGAGGTGGGGGTCATAGACAGGGCCGGGGAGAGGGGCGGGGCCAGCAGCCCCCCGGGGCCGGGCAGGGGGGAGACGGGGAACGGGGAGAGGGAGTCCGGGTGCAGCCGGTGGGAGGGCGGGTGGCGGCCCAGCACCCCGGGGTTCCCCCCGTACACCCTGAAGAGGGAGTCGTGAGGGAGGCGGGGGTGGAGGAGGTTCCTGTAGGCCCTCTCGGCCCCCCCGGGGCGCTCCTCTCCCCCGCCCAGCCCCTCCTCCAGCTCAGAGTTGGTGGAGGTGCCGTCGGAGCAGTCGGACACGGAGCCCCGGGCCATGCGGCGCGCCACGCTGCTGAACACGCCCGGGCTGCGCAGGTCCTCGCTGGGGGACAACACCTCGGACGGCGTGGACGGGGGGAAGCGGAAGTGGCTGCTGCCTGACGGCACGGGGGGGGCGCTCTGGGGGACCCCCCGACCTGGACGGAGAGAGAGAGAGAGAGAGAGAGAGAGAGAGAGAGAGAGAGAGAGAGAGAGAGAGAGAGAGAGAGAGAGAGAGAGAGAGAGAGAGAGAGAGAGAGAGAGAAGGGGGAAGAGAGAAGCATTAGAGAGAGGAGAATTGCTGGGTGAAGTAGAGAATACTGCAAGGAGAACTGGACCGAGACAGAGGAGAGAGAGACAGATACAGAGTGAGAGAGTGAGAAAGAGAGAGTCCTACAAAACAGACGGGTAAGAAAACATGGCGGGCCACGTTTGCCGTCCTAGTTTCCACGGCCCTGCCAGGCTGCCAGGCTGTGTGGCACTATAAACCCCCTGGCATGCTGCCACGCGCCAGAATGAAACAGTGGAAAGTTGCTCCTTCTGCCATCACAAACACGGGTCGGCTAACTCTGTTTTCCCCAAAACCACTACGTGTGTGTGTGTGTGTGTGTGTGTGTGAGAAAGAGACAGAGAAAGTGTCTGTGTTTGATTTGTATGTGTGTGTATGCACAGATCATTTTGTGTGTGTGTGTGATTTTGTCAAACGTGTGTGCACATGCTTTTGTGTCTGCGCATGTGTGTAACCATGCTGTAAAAACATGTCAGATTCCACACCACATCATACAGTCTAACGTTCTGTCTCATACCCAACATTATTGAGGGGCTGTTTTACTGTCTATGGCTGAGCCTAACACTGCTAACAATGTGTGTGTGTGTGTGTGTGTGTGTATGTGTGTGTGTGTGTGTGTGTGTGTGTGTGTGCGTGCACGGGACCTACCAGAGCCCATGTCTATAAAGGGATAGTTGACCAGGACCAGCTTGTTGAAGTTGAACTTGTAGGTGAACCTTTTCCCCTTAGTCTTATGAAGAATCCTCTTGTTGTAATAGTATCTGTAAGAGGCAGAAGGCTGGTTAGACACACACACACACACACACAAAGCCTGTGTGTAATTCCTTAGCTTCCACCTGCAGTCTATCAATGAGTATGTGGCCTCCTCCAAGATGTGACACACACAAACACACCCCTACACACACACCCCCACACACACACCCCCACACACACACACACAAACACAGCGGGTTGTGCTTTGATATAGCTGTTGGGTGAAGTGGACACAGGAGGTTAGGACATAATGTTCACAGATGGATTGAGAGCCCTTCAACATGCACACGCACACACAAGGGAGATGGTGGTAGGGTGGGACTATGCACATGAACAAAAACATCAGCGACATACTACACACACAAACACACACACACGCTTGAGCTTGTTCTTAAGTGCTTTGAACTCACATCAAACGGAGCCCCAAACTAAACCTTCTGCATGCAGACACTCACAGTATACAGGAAACACACACACGCCATAGACTGGGCACCTATTACTCAGTTCACAGGGAAGGGATCAGATCCTTCTTCCAGTCAGGACAGTCTGAGCAAGTTTGGAAGAGGGACTACAGAAGCCAGGGAGAGACTCACCCAGACCAGATACCCAGGAGACCCAAACACACACACACACACACACACTGGAGTAGAGAGAAGACGAGAGAGGGAGACAGACAGGAGGGAGTGCTGATGACAGAGAAAGGGAGGAGGAGAACGAGAAACCATCACCAAGTCACCCACACCAACCTACGACACAGAGGTGACACTGATGACTTACTGTCTTCCACTGTGTGTGTGTGTGTGTGTGTGTGTGTGTGTGTGTGTGTGTGTGTGTGGGCAGGCATGCTGAGTGTCAGAGGGTGAGAACAGACTGAGAGCTAAATAAAAGTTCAGCACATCCCACATGTGCTCCACACAGGGAAAAAGTGTGTATGTGTGTGAGTGAGTGTGTGCACGTGTGACAGTAGGAGGAGCCATGGTTACATCTGAGAT
Source organism: Hypomesus nipponensis (assembly GCF_054491055.1). NCBI lineage: Eukaryota > Metazoa > Chordata > Actinopteri > Osmeriformes > Osmeridae > Hypomesus > Hypomesus nipponensis. The sequence continues at coordinate 8,372,329 of NC_140364.1, read as the reverse complement.
GAGTCGTGATTAACAACATCCCTGTTCTGTCTCTCTGGCCTCCTCTTTAAATGAATAAGAAAAGAAAACATCTCGCTCTGTGCTATGGTGTAGAGGTGAAAAGACAGATAGAAAATGAAACAGAGAGACAGACAGACACAGAGAGACAGACAGACAGACAGACGCAGAGAGATAGACACAGAGACAGACAGACACAGAGACACATACAGAGGCAGAAAGACATACAGAGGCAGAGAGACAGACAGAGGCAGAGAGACAGACAGACAGACACAAAGACACATACAGAGGCAGAAAGACATACAGAGGCAGAGAGACAGACAGAGGCAGAGAGACAGACAGACACAAAGACACATACAGAGGCAGAGAGACAGACAGAGTCCGACAGACGCCCCCCCCCCCCCCGTACCTCAGAGCCCGGCTCAGCTTGTCGTAGTTCATCTGGGGCTTGCACTTGCGTGCCCCCCACAGGCGGGCCACCTCGTCAGGGTCCTTGATGACAAACTCGCCGTAGTCGCCCTGCCAGGCGATTACGTCGTGGTACTCCTCCTTCCTCAGCAGCTCCAGGATGAAGTGCCACAGCTGGATCTGCCGCGAGCCGGGGCTCGACTCGGGCTTGTAGGCCCAGTCAGGGAAGGCGAACCCTGGGGAGGACAGACATGGAGAGGGGGTGAGAGATGGAAGTGTGGCCAGCATATCCAAGTGGTTAATCAACAGTGTGCATGGCTGCATGTCAACAGGAATGACCGTGGAATCCTGGTTCTCAGTTGCCATGTTTAGGAGGGAGGGGCTATTCTCGGAATAAAGGCAAAAAAAAAAACGAAAATATTTTGTGCATGTAAACGTAGTCACCGGTCTTAGGTCTGGAGGACAGGCGCGCTCTGACAAGCTTCACACGTCAGCTCATGATGGAGACCACTGTGTGTGTGTGTGTGTGTGTTTATGTTCCACCGACATGGGTTTAGCGTGAAGTCTCAACACCACTTGAACACAAGGCCAGTCTTAACAGCAGACACCACAACATACCTCTATAAGGCCTTCACACACACAGACAATGATAAAAGCAGAATATTGAGCAGCCTAAATATCAGAGGTTACAGCTAGCTTCCCATAACAAAGCGAGGCCGGAGAAGTCTCCCAGATCCAACAGAGCGCAATCAAACAAGACGGTGGAAGAACAGTTTCAATATTTAGATATGGCAATACCAGCACAGATTTTTACTTTACTTTTTGTTTGTTTTTGAACATGTTGGGGCCAGTGTGCGTGTCCACAGGAGAGGGGTCCCTCAGCTCCTGCTTGTCACGGAGCAGGAGCTTCACATGCTGCCCAGCACGGACACACCACATAACCGATATCCCGGTACAGCACATTAACAAACATATCTATATAAGTGGGTACATGCGTGGGTGCACAATGGGCACTGACACACACACACACGGGAACAACAGCCGTGTGTGTGTGTGCACGTGTGCGTCAGTGCTGACTCACGGCCTGTTCTTGTTTGTCATTCAGCTTTCACATAAGAGTCCACACCCCCCCCCTTACCATCCCTTTCTTTCTCTTTCTCCCTCCGCCTCCCTCGCTCCCTCTCAGACATGGTCGCCTAGCGACTGGATCTGTTCGCTCTATAAATAAACAGTAGAAACAGGACAACAGAAACCGACGCATTTAATGAAAAGGTTCCTCAAATGATCTTTCTGACAGGATAAGGCAGCAAAACTGTGGAGAAGGACAAAAAGGTCCGAGGCCGTTTGTGTGTGTGTGTGCGTGCGTGTGCACGCGCTACGTTTCATCAGACTTTGCAACGTGAACTTGACTGTTGCTTTGGCAGAAGCACACACTGTTCACCCTCTAAAGACACAGGCATGCATGCACAAACTCATGCACACATCCATGTTTTATATTGCTACATACTACCTCATCTGTGGCATCAGATGTTGCATCTCGTGTGTGTGTGTGTGTGTGTGTGTGATCTACCTTGGGTTCAGGTGGGACCACACATTTGCCCCCAAGGCTGTAGCTAGGTTAGAAAGCATAAACACCAATAGATATTCTCTCTCTCTCTCTCATCAGTTCCATGTCAGGGGGGTCCAGACTCAGACCGACCATCCCAGGGTTCCTTGAAGGGGGGGGGGGGGGGGGGGGGGTCGTCAGGAAGCAGCTATTGTCTGTCTGCTGTCGGTCAGGCTGTTAAAGACCCCTCTGACGTCAGTGCCCTCTGGACCACCAGATAGGCATCGTACTGGCATTGTCCTGCTCTCCTACTGGCCTGAGACTAAACACTCCCTATATCAATCCCTCCTTTCGCTCTTCCTCCTCCCTTCCTCCTATTCTTTGTGCCTTTATATTTAGAAGGAGGAAAAGGTCTTCCTGCCTCTGCCTGGCTGGTCACACAGGGGTGGGGGGCTGTTGCAGACAAACACACACACGCACACTCCTTGTTCGAGCAGAACCGAGAAGACAGACAAGCCCGCGACAGCACGTTGAGCTGGAGGAAGGACACAGAAGGAGGGAGTCGGAGGGAGTGAGGGAGCCAGGCATGGGTGAGGAGCCAGGCATGGCTCTGGAGAGGAGGGGAAGGACGAGACGAGAAGAGGGGGAGAGAAGGGTGGTGGGCAGCCAGCGTCAGGTGCAGAGCGAGACCATTCGCCCCTCACTCTACCCAGGACAAAGAGAAACGGAACCGACCCACCGCTGTCTGTAGTCATTTGGCTCTGTGTGTGTGTGTGTGTGTCACCACAGCCTCCTGAGGCTGGAATGACACAGCCTCCTGAGGCTGGAATGACATAGCCTCCTGAGGCTGGAATGACACAGCCTCCTGAGACTGGAATGACACAGCCTCCTGAGGCTGGAATGACACAGCCTCCTGAGGCTGGAATGACACAGCCTCCTGAGGCTGGAATGACACAGCCTCCTGAGGCTGGAATGACACAGCCTCCTGAGGCTGGAATGACACAGCCTCCTGAGGCTGGAATGACACAGCCTCCTGAGGCCGGAGCGCACACAGCCTCCTGACACAGTCCAGACCCCTCTGAGTGTGTGTGTGTGCTGTGGGATTCACATCAGCCCTACATGGTAAGACAGGGGGAGTTTCTGCTAATACTGCTGTTATGTGACTGCCGCGGAAGGCGTGTGTGTGTGTGTGTGTGTGAGAGAGAATGTGAGATACATTTCTCCAAATCTACAGTGTGTGTTGTGGTTAGGGCTCCAGACGACTTTTATTTTCTTTCAAACCCACACACACACACACACCAATCAGCCAGCGACAACTTTGTGACTACAGTTGTGGGATTAACTCAGTCAATTTGGGCACTGGTCCCTGTCAGACAGACAGGCAAAAACAAAGGCAGGCAGGCAGACAGACTAGTGGATAAATAGCAGACAATAGACAGACAGGTCCTAGTCTCCATGTCTAACTGCACTTATCCTGGCTCCTCATCAAGACCAGACCCACCAATGAAATCAGAGGAGTCCCAGAGGCGTCACCACAGACATGGCAGAATTAGTAGTGTGTGTGTGTGGGGAGGGGGGTAATGCAACACAGACATCAGCCATTATCTGATATGTGGGGGGTCCGGGAGCCCTAATAAACTGAGTGTGTAAGAAAATGAAAGATGGTGGGGGGGGGGGAGAGAGAGAGAGAGAGAGAGAGAGAGAGAGAGAGAGAGAGAGAGAGAGAGAGAGAGAGAGAGAGAGAGAGAGAGAGAGAGAGAGAGAGAGAGAGAGAGAGAGAGAGAGAGAGAGAGAGAGAGAGAGAGAGAGAGAGAGAGAGAGAGAGAGAGAGAGAGAGAGAGAGAGAGAGAGAGAGAGAGAGAGAGAGAGAGAGAGAGAGAGAGAGAGAGAGAGAGAGAGAGAGAGAGAGAGAGAGAGAGAGAGAGAGAGAGAGAGAGAGAGAGAGAGAGAGAGATGAAAGAACAGTCCTCAGTAACATTATCTGAGTGACTGTACCTAAAGCTTACTGTATGTGGGTAACTGTCTGTCTGTAGATTCCATCAACACATCTGATCTATAGGGTGGCGTGCACACACACTCCCTCTCTCACACACAAACGTGTGTGTACGGGTTTGCTGTGCCGAGTCAGGGAAAACAGTGTCGCTGGTTAATTACCTCAGCTCTTCTGTGGTCTAGTCTGGAACTGTAAAGACCAGGGTGGAGACTGGGGGAGACAAGGGGGAGACAAGGGGGAGACAAGGGGGAGACAAGGGGGAGAGAAGGGGGAGACAAGGGGGAGAGAAGGGGGAGACAAATGGGAGACAAGGGGGAGACAAGGGGGAGAGAAGGGGGAGACAAGGGGGAGAGAAGGGGGAGAGAAGGGGCACAGTGGGTGGGGACGATGGGCCCATTTGGTCACCATAAAAAAAATACAAAAAATGTTCCAAGGCTGAGGTTCCCATACACCTCCCTTCCCCTTCACACCTAGCCCGCTTTGATTGAGCCTGGTTGCCAGGTTGGTGGTGTGGGTTGCCAGGTTGGTGTGAAGTGGCATGAGAAACCAGCAGTTCTGCCTTCCAGTTCCCTCTTTGGTGCACAGCCTTTACAGGACCCAGGTTAGAGACGTCTGCTCCTCAATCTGCCTCCCAGCACACCACCAACACAAACATTAGTTTGATGTCAAATACTCACACACACCCCACACACTCGTTCATTCACCCACACGCTTAGGCTACTCTCGCTCAAACAGTTCCCCTCCCTCTCTACCGCACACACACACACTTGACTCGCTAACACTATTTTCCCTCTTACTCACACACATATTCTCTCCCTCACAAACACTAATTCAAGTAGAAAGCCAAAAGCCACAGGAGATGCAGAGCAAGTTGTGACAGACATGGGCCAGACTAAACCTCTGGGGTTCCCACTAGCCAGGCCACACACACACATACATACATAAACCATTACAGCCAAAGGACACAACAACCTGCTCCTCTCACACACGCACACACACACACACACACACACACACACACACACACCTTGGCTAGACGTCGGGGAACAGAAATGGCCTTGTGGCCTGACTTTACATGACATGTTGATTTTGGTGTCTGGCCCAACTGTCAGAATTTTAACTCTTAAAAATGCAACACAACAAAGGGGGTGTGTAGAATGATTCTATTTAAAGAGACCTCTTAAAGTGTGTGTGTCAGCTGGAGCGCCTGTATCCTGTCAGTGTGCCACAAAGATAGGGGTCCTGACAGCCTTATCTGGTCACTGAGCCAACTACTTTGGTTCCACTTGACTTGTTCTGAACTGCAGAGGAATCAGATCATGAAGCCAGGGTGACACACACACAAACCATTGCTGTAAGTGTTTCTGACTGGCTGCCTGCCCCATGCACTCCCACAGTCCCAACCATCAGACAACCTGTGTTCAGTCACACACAAACACTCTCACTCTATACCCTCCCCACCCCCTTATTACCCCCCTCCCCCCCTCCACACAGACACACACACACAGACACGCACACTACAGGAGAACGTGCCTGGCCACAGCTGTGACGTCTACGTGTGGCGGCTTGTTGATCCAATGAGTAACACAAGTGGAAAATTGGAGCTAGCGGGCCAGACTGCTCTCTTCCTGCTGGGATGCACATGGAAGGTGACCCTTGGAGCAGGGCACATACACACCTATGAGCTCTGTCACCTGGCTGGGGCAATGTGTGGGTGTTTCTGTGTGTGTTTCGTTTCTGTGTGTATGTGTCCTAAACCAACCCACATGCAGTCTGTGTGGACAACAAGCTCGATAACATTTCTAGTTCTAAACTTTTACACTGACTACTGTCTACTTAGGAATAGCAATTCTTACACAACACACATCACTTCCTCTCCAGGTTTGTTTTTCCACAATGGAAGTAAGAGGGGTGGATTCCAGCATGTTAGGGTGGAGTTCCAGAAGGCCCAGGGGGCATAGCTATGCTCGTACATACACTAGTGAAACACACATCTCAACCAAACAAAGGAGCTCCATTTTGACATCTTCATCCATAACATATTCATAACAATAGGTTAGAAATCCCTTCCATCACCCATATGTACATGTAGAATTGAGTGATAAACTGTATGAAAGGTAACATTTAAATTTTAAAGACATAGGTGGAAGGTTTTCCATGCCTGAGTCTACCCACTTAACGTTTGTGGTCGACTGGAGTGAGAGGTAACGATCATCTAATAATTAAAAGAACATGACTTTACTGCCAACTCACTTAGGCTATGAACTACTCGCTAATCAATACAGATAAGGACACAATCTTGGCAAACTACTCAGGGGCGACGTGCAAATCAAGAGGGTCGCCAGTCTTGACAAATAGCGATCAATGTCCGGCTGAACAAATACCGATAAAAAAAACAGTATTTGCTGATTGCAAAAAATACATGAAATAATCCATGTTTATAGTTTGTGGATGCTAACTTCGTCCTATTAACTGGCTATAGGTAACTACGTTTACCGCGGTAGAAAGATACAGGATGCTTCTGCCCTAGGACATCATACATCACTTTAAATAGATCCACCAAAAAGTTATGTCAAGTGCGAAAGACTATCAACGTAAATAGCTAGTTTTACACAGTTTTAGACCACTTAAGTTTAAGGCAGTTTGACCGTAACACTGGGAAACAAAACATGCAATGATAACATTAAATCAACACTTGATTTGTCACAGGTGACCAGCCACATGAAACTGTGATACAAAGTTGAAGAGGAACGATTGAGGCAGAAAGACATACGCAGGTTTTACTTGGAACCAAAGCTCCATGCTTAAACCACTACGTTCCACGAAATGTTCGCTGTTCCAACACTTACACTGACTCTGCTAATTAGCTAGCTTGCGCTAGCAACTGGGTTAGCAAGTTATACAGTTAGGCTAGATAAACGCGGTCCAACTTTAGAAAACTTGAAACAGAAGAGATCGCTAACTTCGCAAACCCCATAGTTTGATGTTTTGTCGACACGTGTAACTTGATTAACTATCTTAGTTTGTGTTTGCTACTTAGATAGAATAACTACCTTGCCCGAGTGCATTTTGACAAGCTACAGTAGCTTACTGGCTAGTCGAGCGCCATAGTTTCACTCTTGCCAGCCAGCACAGCAGCAGCATGATGATCAACAGGCGCATAACGTTAATATAGCTAGACTAGCTCGCTCGCAACCAGTTTTAACAATAGACGACCAGTTTGCTAACATAAACTACAGCGGCCGTAGATTTAACGACTAACTAGTCTCTCTTACCCGTGTCCCCCGGGGTTTTCATGGTGATTCTGTTCAGTGGGCAGTCTGGACACTTTCCCGTTGTGCGGCTCTACAGATGGCTAGCTTACTAGCCTGTGTTCGCTAGTTGG